>NC_041381.1:38511544-38563893 GCF_002162155.2 Triticum dicoccoides | reverse complement strand
ATCGGGGCGTGTCCGTCGCCGGCGGCAGTTGCCGGGGAGAGGAGGAGGATGGGCGGCGGCGATTTGGGCGGGTGGGCGGTGGATGAGGAGGTGGACGGAGACCATTTTTTTTTAAAACGCACTCAAGCGCAAACGTTCGCGTGATAGGGTGGATGCGCGACCCATCATTCAGCGTCCACATTCCTGCTGCTGCATGTGGCGCAGCCTGTCGATGAACGGCCAGAGGGTTTCCCTTTTTATTTTACCCGTATGTGGTAATGTTGCGTGTGTGTGCCTTTTTTTTCCTCCTTTGAAGCGTTTCTTACAGGAATTTCTGAGTGTCATATGCCTAAATTTACGGCAATTCTTCATGATTGAAATGGCTCATATTTCATCCCCAAATGTGCTTCAGGATCAACTAATGGTTTGTCATGGAGATCGATCATAAGAGGCATTCAATTTTCATCTTGTGTTTTTGAACTTTTTAGAACCATCCGCGTTTTCACTGTTTAACAATATGTATGGAGAACATTCATGGGTTGTGACTACGAAATTTCACTAGTGCAGAACCGGGCCATATCACCGGTTCGTAAGGCCCCCCTCTAGTACCGGTTCTGCACGAACCGCCGCTAAAGGGCCACCATGTGGCACGTGCCAGCGTCGGGGGCAGGGAGCCCTTTAGTACCGGTTGGTAACACCAACAGGTACTAAATTTTTTGGGGGATTTTGGTTTTATTATTTTTTTATTTTCATTTTTTTCCTTTAATTCTTTTTCGTTTGCTTGTATTTTACGATACTACATATTGTACACGTTATGCATATGTATAAATAGAATTTCTCGTAGAATCGATCATGTGTATATATATATATATATATATATATATATATAGACACACACACGCTATTCGTCACCCAGGGTGAAGAATTGTTATTCTTCACCCCAGCTCGCCCATGCACCCAGCCGAACCAGTTTGCATCCACCGCAACAACTGAAGGTTAATGAGGTAAGATTAGTGAGTGGAGGTGAGGTAAACTTACGGTCTTTAGAATTGGTCTTGTGCCACGTTGAGAACAAGGGATGCGAGGTAAGATTTGATTGCCTGTGAAGTAATATTACGTCTTTGAGAATCCATTCTCACACGGAAAAAGAAACACCGTAGAAACAAAAAGTTTGTGCCATAAAATTACTGCAGGGTCGTCTCTCACCTCGTCGTCGCTCGACCGGCCGATCAGGTATAAGGATGCGCCTCTATCGGAGATCCGGTGTAAGGATCGCCATGGAAGATCCCGTCAGGCGCAAGTAGACGTTGCGGCAGGAGAGCTCACTCCGGCGAGGTGCAGACGCCTTCCACTAGAGTATCCCATCACACGCGAGAATGTCGTGGTGGGAGTGCCACGTTATGAACGAGCAGCCATGGTTCTTCTTAAAACTGATTTAGGTCACGGATGATGCATGCATCATGATTTATTTAGTCTTTTCCCTCTCTATTTTTTACTGGAGTTGTTCATGCGGCACCATGGATTTGATGCACTGGAAAGCTCTTTTTGGAAGAATATAAAATTGGAGGTATCATTTCTGGAATTGCATCCTCAGTTATCCCAAAAATATTCGATCTTCTATCTGAATTTTGACCGAAATTTCCGGCCGTAGGAATGTCACTAAAATTATCTTTATGTACACACTCTCTCAGCTTCAGTATCGAACACATGTAGCTGAAATTTCTTATATAGAGAGCACATTTGGTTTCTTTGCAGTTTGTTAGTGTTTGTGAATCAATCCATATACTTCCTTCTAGCTCTAGCAAACCACATATGCAAATCATAATTATTTTATACTGATCAGTCCATCAAGTCTTGGTTCTGAAATGCTGTTTGATCATAGAAGCAAAGGCAGATTATGTAATGGACGTAATCAATATTTAATTATTTATAACAAATAGACTCAGTTGATCACATAGTATGACCAACCTGTACAGCTTAATCTCTAAGGATAGGTTACATGAGGCAACAACAAATAGAAGAGTCGGTCCTCTGAGATATCTTCATATTTCTATGTTGGCTACTGGTTCCCATCATGCTATCTTTTGCTTATGCATCATGTACTTCAACAATGAAACATCTAATATTCACTTAGAATATTTTGTATTGAGTTGGATAAATAATTACAATAATAAAACTATCGCACTTGCCTTCTTGGAAGATCCAATGAAGTAACAAGGCGAATCTCGTCAACTGTTTTTTTTAAGAAACATGCCCTTGTACTGTTGCAGTGTTGCTACTTGCTAGTAGCTTACGGTGACTGAGAACAGGTGGCATCACATAGGATGATCATCCAGGTTTTGCTTGAAGAAGTGAGGCGCCCATTCTCTTCAGAGTTTTGGGTAACATTTTCAGAAGCACCATGCATATGAGTTTTACACTCGAATGGCGACATTAGCTATGCTTAGCAAAACAAATCCTTCTATGGTCAATTCATCACATGACAGAAAATATCTGGCCTTTAATTAGATTAAAAGAACAGTGCAGATGCTTATTGATCCACAAAAAAGATGTCTTGTAAAAACTGAATTACATAAGCAATTAAGCATATGACATGTAAAACGTGGTCTGGACGATACATTCAGGACCTACTACATGCATGCCTTGGTTCAGGCCTGCTACAGATTTACGGTCCATATGCTATCATAAGTGCACAAAGTTCTCCTTCAATCAAGAGTCCATATCTCTCACTTGACTGTACCTAGACTTCTGACAGCTGCAAGAGAGCCACATTTTAATGCACTATAAATCAAGTATGGAATCTAAGACATATCACTTAATAATAAGAGAAAAAGTCCAACGTGGAAGTAATTTTGTCAACAAAACTTTCACAAGAGGATTCTTCTATCTTACGAGTTACATCTGAACACCTTGTTCATATTTGCAAGCAAACCATCTAAACACCATGTTCATAATTCAATGAAAGCACAAACTACAGTAGCATCATTACCTCTGCATAATATTTAGCTAGCCCAAGCAGGAATTTTATGATCTTGATAACACACTTTTAACTTCACATAGCCTGTTAGCTCCGAAAATTATTTGTATATTGCAATCAAATTTAGACGAGAACACACTCGGTTTAGCTATGACCAAAACAGCTAACTCGCGACGAACCAAGATCAACTGCACTGCTTATTGGCCATAAGTTACCTGCACATCCGAGAGGTATTGGGCCAGGGAAACTATAGCATGTAGCGCGTACTAGAGCATGCAACCGTGGCTGGCAGAGAGCATGAGACAAATTTTCTTTACTATACTACAAAGTAGCCAGGCACAAATAAGGATTGTACCTGTCAGGCGAAGGAAAAAAGCATCAGAAACAAGGGATACACAAAAAACAGGGTTAAATAAGTAAACCAATGGAATAAAGGGGAGACACTGCACATACCAATGTAACGTATAGTCGTACACAACCTATATCACAGGAGAAACTTATCACAAAGGTGCCATTGTTTGAAAAATTTGTAAAAAAAAGTGCAATCCTTTGAAAAGAATCCCTGGAACAAATCTCTGAAGAAAACGAATGAACATATCATGGAGAAGAAGAAAAAATATATGAGAAAACACTTACATCAGGAAGTTGATGCACCAGTGAGCCAACCTTTTCTTTTATTTATACATGAAAAGTTGTGTAGGCAGTCTTTGATTAGTCAGCATCAGTAAAATAATATAGATAAGGCACATTACAAGCCAACATTGTATTGCAGCACAAGCATCTTTAGAATATCAACCTTTAAAACACAAATGCTTATAAGTGGACATGACCTCCTCAAAAACTGACCGAGTTTCTGAAGGAAATATAAAAGGTGAATGGAGGAAAATTCCATAGAAAATTAGGGCGGTAGTAACTATGAGACGGCTGCACAGATAGTAAGCCCACAATACGCATGAGCTATAATACCTTGACGGCCGAAATCTGACGCAAAACTTGTATCTCTGTAACAAGCAATTGTATATGCTAGGTTTGGAGCAATGAAAATTAACTTGACCACGAAATCTTAAATGAGAAAAGCAGTAGAATCTAAACTAATGGTTCAGGCTCGAGCTCACCTTAGGCCACAAAAGGGTTATAACACGAACACATACAATAATGGTTGAATCATTGTTTGTAACTAACAGAAACTTCAATAAATAGTAAGAATCAAAGTGGACAGAACTATAGAAGTAATACTAGTTACCCTGTATGTTTTATGAACTGAAAAATAAGAAGACAAAAGTTATGTCTGCCAACAATTCAAATGGGAAAATCCATTATAATCCTTCCTGCTGGTTCTCATCTCAATACAATATGTAATGTCCGCTTCGTCTTCTTTGAGCTAAACTGTTCTCTTCAATCTAATATAAATCCCAAAACTAGTACATGAACCCAGTTATCTTACATCCAACGTTTTACTGCCTAATTCAACAGGTACGACCAAGAGACCTGTAACCTACATAGATCTAACAATGATTACACTGATTATCTCTTATTTATTAATAATAATTAACAATTGATGAACCATTGAAGACGGAAAATACAGCATATTGGCACAGTAAACTGAGGAGTAATGAGACACAAGGCGCTGAACCTAAGGAGTCATTAGACACAAAAGCGTTGGTAGCTTTATTTATGGAAGATGGGAGATTAGTACGAGGGATGGAAGCAGCAATACATCAGATTCGGAAAGACGCTCTTCTTAATTAGTCCCCAACATCTAATCTACCACCACGTAGACCAAATCACCATGGCCATGCAAATTTTCGTTCAGTCCTGACTGTTATAGGAAGAAGGAGGACATTATCAAATCGGGCAAAGGCCGTACCAAAACTTGTCCGCCTAAACATAAACGAGTAAACCTTCAGGTACCCATCAGAGGGGTGCATAAATACACGCGCCACAATTTAGAACCAAGGCAGCAGCCACAGCCGGCAAGTCATGCCCATGATATATGCCTATATGGATAGGGAAAATAGAATCCTGGATTGGGATAGGATGGATGGAGAATTACGGGAGCACAAATCCTGGCAATGAAGCAAAATTTGGAGACCTCACCGTGACATCGACGTACCCGGCGAGATGGAGCAGCACCGCCGTCGCCGTGGCACGAAGAGTTGGCATTCGGTGCATCCCCGCAGCGTTTCCTGGAATCGAGGAACCCGGAGAGCTAACCACACCGCCGAAGCCACCGACTACCCCGAGCACCACGCCGTTGAGCCTGCACTTGCCATGGCACCATCACCAACCACGGCACCGCCCGAGACCTAGGCAGCCGCCGAACATCACGCCGCCCATCTGCTCAGGGACCAACACGACGTCGAGCCCACCAGCCGAAAACCGTTTGCAGCAGATTAGAAAAGGACGGGGAGGTGGGCTGGGTCCGATTCAACGCACGACTATGGTTTTTTTTTTTTTTGAGAAAAGACTACGAGGTAATTTTACAGCGACGGGCGGTTGGATTTATATTTCAATCAAACGATGGCCTGGTTGGACGTAACGTCAGGCTCAGTCCATCGACCAGGGTGAAGAATACCTGTGCGTATTTAATAGAGTATCTATCTATATATATACTAGGAAACATGCCCGTGCGTTGCAACGGGAGAAAAAAAATCATGTGTTGCAGGCCTCAAGTCTCGTGTTGGAGACACTGTCATGGTTTAGCCCACAGGTGTGTGGCATAGTCAAGTGGTCGGAGAGCCGGAGTCCTTCGTGAGGTTTTCGAAGAATAGAGAAAGTAGAAACTTATCCATAAATAAAATAATTTGGAAGACCAAATCGGAAACAATATTAAATGAAAAGGTGCTACCTGCCCATGTCTTTTCCGTGCACTTCGTCCGCAGAGTGACTGCTACTAACGCTACATATGGACAACGATGTGTCGTTGACGCATCGCACGTCGACTGTGTTCGGCCGCTTGTTGGGGATTGGTGTCGTTGGATGATTTATTATACATTTTTATGAAGCAGGATCAGCAATGTTTGGAGATAATTTATATTCGTTGGACATGCGTGCGTAGGTTCGGACAAAATACTGTACACGTCCGCATACTCGTGGAGGAAGTAACGTGTTCGGAGAACAAAGGTATATATGTACACGTCGGCGTACTCCTGAAGGAATCAGTTCTGCCTGTGTGCCACACGTCCATGGTGGACGCACTATGCAGCCTATCTTATTCTCGTTCTCGTTTCTACTGCCTCGTTTCCCCTTCTTCACAAAGCAAATCCATCTGCTCCAACCGCGCCGGGGAGCTCCTCTGCGCCCCGAGCAGCCTATCCTCTCTCTCAACTTTACCTTCTCCTCCTCCATCTTCTTCTCTCTCTCTAGGGGGGCGCTGTCATGGACAACGCAACACCTAGTCTTGGATCTGGCCGCCTCCGGCCACTTCTCCATCTCGAGCCTCCGCCACTGCCTCGCCTGATCTGCTCCGCCCCGCCACTGGATCCATGCTGGAGCAGCCGGATCCACCGCCCAGATCGCCAAGCGCCGCCTCCTACCTCGCTTGCCATCAGGAGGACGACGACCGAGACAGGCGCTCTTTCGTCCGCAGCGTGGGCCACGCACCTGCCTCAGCCCAGCTCTCCGTCAAGCCGTCTTCCATCTCTCTGCCCAGCTCAAAGCAGGAGGAGGATGACCGAGATGAGCGCCCGTTCGTCCGCCGCGTGCGCCACGTAGCTTCCTCGGCCTAGCTATCCACGAAGTCGTTGTCCATCTCCCTGCCCTGCTCTGTAGGCCACCCCCGCCGCTCTTGCCACAGGTCTTCAGGCAGTCATTGAGCTTCGGTTGGCCGCTGGTGTCTGTCTTTTTGGTTCCTTTCCCGCTTGTACCAGCTGTTTCTTTGTGTCTCTCTGCTCCCGAGGCGCGAGATGTGGCGGATCATGTCGATCTCGTACAGATTCGGTACGGCACGGCGGAGCGAGTCCGCGGAGGCGGCGGCGAGCAGGGGCGGGGGCGCGACGGCAGAGAAAATCCGCGCGTTCCTGTAAGGCTTGTAGGAAACGTTTTTTTTTTCACTTATGTTGGGCTACGGTGGACTACGGGTCAATCCGGATAGACTTTAGGGTTTTTTATGTCTTGTTTTCTTGGTTTGCACAAATATATGTTTCCTCGGACGGACGTAGGACGAAACAAAGCGGAGCGAAACCAAGAATACCTATTCCCTTTAATAGTATTCTGATCACAATATGAACTTCTCGAGTCCACTATTCTGATCACGGGATCAGAATAATATTCTGATCACAACATGAACTTCTCGAGTAACGCGCCTGACCTTCCTCGAGTATTAGGTTGAACTTCAGTTAAAAAGTGTCCAAATGGGGCTTGCGATATACCGTTGAAAAGCTATGGACACCAATATCATGATCCAAGTTAAATTTTTTGCAAAATGCAAGCGGTTTAAGAGCAGTTTTGAAAATCGTTTTTTTCTTCATACAAAAAACGTGAATCGTATTTCGATCGCATTTCTAAACCGTTCATCGGAATGAGGAAAATAATATAGCGTTGGAAAGCTACTGCAAAACCGCTCCTTAGAAATGTTGAAAGTTTTTTCTAATTCCCTATGGATAAAAAGTAATTTTGAAAATCGTAAAATTTCACGAACCAAACAGCCGAGTTCATATTTTCAATGTAATTTCTAAACGACTAATCTATTTGAGGCAAATAATATGGAATTGGAAAGCTTGTGAAAATGTGCTACTTTTTCATGTTAAAAGTTTTTTCTAATTTGGAACGGTTTAAAAGTAATTGAGAAAATGGTACAAGTTCCACCAAGTTCGTATTTTCGAGCTAATTTTTTAATTGTACGTCCGAATGCAACAAATGATACGGCGTTCTAAAATTTGAGCAAATGCGAAACTTTTTTGTATATATTATTTCTCCTAATTCCTTACAGTTTTAAGTCAAATTGGAAAATGAATAAAAACATATTTTTGGCATAATTTCTACATACATTATCAGAATGAGGCAAATAATATACCGCTGAAAAGCTACGGAAAATGCGAAACTTTTTCATGTTGATGATTTTCTCTGATTCCTAGCCGTTTTCAAGTAATTGCGAAAATGGCGAGATCATTCGTTCTGCCTCTATCGGGAAACTGATTCTTCGAAAATGCACCGCGTGAATAACCTGAACTTCTCGGTATGTGTACTTGAACTTCATTCTGTTTTTCACGTGGTTTTTTTTCTCGTATATCTCTATCCACTGCTCTTAGCTCTCCATCCACTCACCGTAATTTAGCAAGTGATATACCGATGGAAAGCTGCTATAAACATGCAACTTTTTCGTGGTGATCATTTTTTCATACTTACAACGATTTTAAAAGTTTTTCATCTGAAATTCATTCAGCGTAGTAGTTGAACTTCATGTTATTTTTACGTTAAACTTCTGTGACGTATTTTTGTTTATACACGCGCCTGAACTTTGTACGAACCCGACCTTCGGGCTATCTTTGCAACTGTGACTTCCCCCGCGAATTATTCTGGTTAGTAGTGTTCTATATGATGTTAGTGTAATCTAGAAAAAAAATTTAACAACTAAATACCGGTTTTAAATAGAAATCTCGCTCGCCGGCGGATTTTGCTCTCGGGTCGTGATGAAATTCCGTTTTTTGGAATTTTACTGCCTTATATGTTCGACCTGAACTTCCCCTAGTGCTAGGTTGAACTTCCGTCAACATTGCCCAAATGGGGCTTGCGATATACCATTGGAAAGCTATGGACACCAGGATCATGACCCAACTTTAAATTTTGGCAAAATGTAAGTGGTTTAACATCAGTTTTGAAAACTGTTTTTTGTTCATACAAAAAACGTGAATCGTATTTTAGATCGCATTTCTAAACCGTTTATCGGAATGGGGCCAAATAATATGGCGTTGTGAAGCTGCTGTAAAACCGATTCTTCCACATGCTGAAAGTTTTTTCTAATTCCCTATGGTTAAAGAGTAATGTGGAAAATCATAAAATTTCGCAAACCGAACAACCGAGTTCGTATTTTCGTTGCCATTTCTAAACGCCTAATCCAATTGAGAGAAATGATATGACGTTGGAAAGTTTATGAAAATGCTCTTTTTTCTCATGTTGAAAGTTTTTTCTAATTTTGAATGGTTTAAGTGTAATTTAGAAAACGGTACAAGTTCTACCAAGTTTGTATTTTTGATATTTTTTTAACCATACGTCCGAAAATAGCAAATGATATGGCGTTGGAAAGCCTGAACAAATGCGAAACTTTCTGGTATATATTATTTCTACAAATTCATTACGGTTTTACGTTGATTTTGAAAATGGCTAAAAATGTATTCTCGCCGTAATTTCTACAAACTTCACCAGAACGGGGCAAATAATATACTGTTGAAAAGCTACGAAAAATGCAAAACTTTTTCATGTTGATATTTTTTTTCTGAATCCCAGCCATTTTCAAGTAATTTTAGAAACGGTGAAATCACTCGTTCTGCCTTTATCGCAAAACAGATTCGTCGAAAATGCATTGCGTGAAGTACTTGAACTTCTATGGCAGTTCCGTTTGAACTTCACTCTGTTTTTCACGTGCTTTTTTTTGCTTGTAGCTCTTCATTCACTCACCGGAACACTCACCGGAATTGAGCAAGTGATATACCGGTGGAAAGCTCCTGTAAACACGCAACTTTCCCGTGTTGATCATTTTTTCATACCTGCGACGATTTTAAAAGTTTTTCATCTGAAATTCATTCACTGTAGTTGGTGAACTTCCTTGCTGTTTTGACATTGAACTTCTTTCACATATTTTCGTTTATAATTTTCTCATCCATTTGTCAGTGTTACAGAAATGATATTCGTTTTGTACAAACCTCTCTCACAATATTTTTTTTAAAATTTCTTCGACCGAGGACTTGAACTTATAACAACAAAACTTTTAGTCTTTTCTTTTTTATTCCTTTTTAATACAAAATGCACACTGTGTAGTATATGAACTTCTGGCAGTTATCAACCTGATCTTCTCTCGGTTACGCGGAAATATTTGAGTTTTTTTACGAATTTTTATTCTGATTTTCTTAATATTTTTTTATAAATTTTGAAACGCTCTATTTTTAATATTTGAACTTTTTTTTATTTTATTTTTGAACTTCTTGTTTCCATTCTTTAATAACGAGGAAAATCCGAGTTTGCTATAATCATCGAACTTCTCCATCTTTTTAATATGGACTTCCTGGTTTATTTCTTAATCCTTTTTTATGAAATTTTGAAGCATTATATTTTTAACAGTTGAACTTCTTGTTTTTTTATTTTTGAACTTCTTGTTTTTATTCTTTAATAACAAGGAAAATCTGAGTTTTATATAATCATCGAACTTCTCCATCTTTTAAATTTTGACTTCCTAGTTTTACTTCTTTTACTCACGGAAAAAAAAACTAATTTTTGAAAGATATCGAACCGTTCCGTTTTTAAATTTGAACTTCTAGGTTTATTTTAAGAGAGAAAAACTTTTTTATAAAATTGTTTGAGATGCTTTTTTTACCTTCACAAAAAATTAAACCAAATATGGAACCGCTCCGTTATTTAAATTTGAACTTCTATTGTTTTTGCAGAAATGGGGAAAATCCATTTTTATAAAAAAAATTAAACTACTATGTTTTTTTATAATTTTATCTTCTTGGGTTTGTAATAAACGTTGAACTTCTACGTCCTTTAAATTTGAACCTCTAGGTTTTTTCCAGAAACAGTGGAAACCCAATTTTTTTTATAAATTTTGAACTCCTCTATCTTTTTAATTTGAACTTCTTGGTTTATTATTTAGTAACGGAGAAAATCCATGTGCCGTAATAAACATTGAATCGCAGAAGGAAGAAAACCACTCCGCGCGAGACATGAGAGATCTTAGAAACTGGCCATCAAAGTGAAAAATGTAAGGCGAGAAAAAAAGAGAGCATGTTTGCCTATCATCAGCCTCAATGGTGGGAACAAGCAAACACAACCTGTCATTTTTCACTGGAATCAAATGGAGCAGCTGAAAGGCATTTCCGTTGTTTGTTGGTGAGGTCGTCGGGCGACGGAAGAAGGTGGATACGGAGGGGTAGTGAGCATATGTCCATCAGGGACTTGTGCCAAACGGCTCACTGTCCTTGCTGTTGGGTGGTGTGGAGTCACATATGTAGTGGCCGATTCAGTCAAGCACCGTGGGATTTATGCAAGAAGTACTTTCTGAAATATCAACACACAACGACCTGAACTTTTGTTTGTTGGGAAATCATTTTCTGAACTTCTTAGTAATCAATAGCACAAATCCACGGTATTTTGGACGAAGCAACACATGAGTTCAGTTAGTTTATCTGTACTTTTCTGAATACAACTAGCCAAGAGCAGGCCAATGGACGATCGGCCGCTCGCTGCTATCACAACGGGGAGGAAAGTATCCACGCTGCCGCGAGTGGCTAAGGGAAGCTTGGCACTCGAAGGGTAGTTCGAGGCGGTGTGCTGGAAGCTTCATGCGCTGGCAGTCTATTGGTGACAAAGGGCGGAGGTGTGTGGCGAGCAAGGCACGACGCGGTCGCTCCATGGATGAACCTTCCTCCGAGAAGGTCAAGGTGGCCCTCGTGAGAAGGTCGATGTGGCCGGCTAGCACGGCACGGGGTGGGGGATCCCGGCCGGCAGGTGAGGCACTGGGGCAGGGGAGCTCCCACCGTGGCGCAGGCTTGGGAGGGTCCTCTCCAGGGCAGCAACAAGAGGAGGATCGTGGGGCTTTGCCGGGGCTAGCTTCGCCGAACGGATCCGGTAGGAGTTGGCGGTGTCTGGTGTTTTTGGTGGGCGGCCGCGGAAGAGGTTTCCGGTGGCGGCGGCGCCCGGGATTTCTGGTGGGCGACGGAGGCGGATGGAGGTGCGTCGGAGCAGGGGGCAGCGGAGGCGCGTCGTGGCAGGGATGGTCGGCGGCAGAGATGCTTCAGAGCCAGGGTAGGTGGCGGCGGTCAGCGCGCCGGGGACTAGGGGCCGGCGGCGGGAGGCCCGTCGGAGCCAGGGAAACGGCGACGGGAGGCTGGTCGGGGAGGATCAGTGAGGACGCGGGGTAAGGTGAGCGTCGGGAGTGGATTAGGTGGGCGCAGAGGCGGACGTAGTTTTTTTGGGGAAGTTCGGGTGGGCTGCCTTTCGAGATCCAGGAACACCTCATCGGGCCCTATTAAGGCTTACCGTGATCCAAATAACTATTCTGATCCTAAGATCAAAATAGTGCTACTATATATATATATATAAAATATATAGGGCTGGACTATTTTGTTACCCGTAACAGAATTTCTGTTACCATGGCCCCCTATAAGGCGCGACCCGTCTATGTCACCCGCCCGACCCACCCCAACCTAAACCACCTCCTACCACCGGAGGCAGTCGTCACGGGCGAGCGAGCGACGGCGTCAGCCGGAGCGAGGGAGCCCGCGGTGCCGTGACTGGCCGCCAACGGATCCACCCGTGCCCCGCCCCTGCCTCCTGCAATTGGCGCCAACCCACTCCTCACCTCCATCCCTCGGACCGACCGCCAACTTCCTCCCTCGCGCCGGCCGTCAAGCCCCTCCCGCGTGCCACCGCCATCCTCCGCGCTGGTCTCCGCCTCCCTACCGCACGCCTGCCGCCGCCTCCTTCGCGTGCGCCACCACCGTGCCCCACGTCGGTCGTCGCCTCCATCTCGCACGTTGGCCGCCGCCTTCCTCCCGCGCGCCGTCCGCCGCCTTTCTCCCCGCGCCGTCCGTCTCCCTTCCCCCGCAACACCCGTCTCCCTCCGACGACGCCGGCCAGCCCACCCCGACGAATCCAGGGCGAGCACCCTCCCCGAGCTACTCTAGGCGCAGATCCTGCCACGAGTGCTCCCCGCGCATGGATCTGGCCGGGCTTTGGCGAGCATAGCCTGCTACAACCTGGACTCCGGCACTGCTCCTCTCCCTGCACCCTGATGCACCGGTGTCACCCCAGGCATGGGAGCCATCCCAGGGCCGAAAGAGGCTCGAGCTTTCTGCAGTTCTAGTAGATAAGCTTGTCCGGTACATCCAGCCAGGTAAGCACATCCAGTCGCTGCACAGTTCGAGGACAGCAAAGTTGTGGCACCGAGTCGAACTTGCCGCTGCACTATCTTCACCAAGTCGAACTTGCTAGAACTTGCTGTTGCTCAACTTGATCTCTCAGGTAGCTCATCCAACAAGACTGCTGAAATGGTATGACTTCTTTGCAAAAAAATCGGATCTAGTAGTTTGTCTCAGAGTCATTTCTTCTGTATAGTACTGCACCTTGTGCTCCCTTCATCCCTTGCATGTTTAGATGAGATTTTTCCGTGCAATCAGACTTGGGCTATGGCCCAAAAAATTTGGTGATCTTAGTTCTGAATTGATGGGCATGCAACTCCTCGATTTTTAATTGCTAAACGGTACCTGAAAAATTGATAAGGGAGCCGCTGTGCATTACTATTGAAACACAAGGTTTTTGCGTTTTCTAAAGAAAATAGTAGTAGTCTAAACCATGGACAATGTTAATTCTGCATATAGGTAATGGAGATACTGAATCTGAACCATAAATTTATAAAAATAGGTTAGCTTCATAGCAGCATGCTCGCTTATCTATTGGCATTCACATGTACCATCAGACCAATCGATCAGCAGCATAAAGATCATCATCAGCTGTCCAAGTCGAGCACTGGCTGCAGTCCAAGTCGAAATGCGACCAACATCTTCACCAAGCGCTGCGCCCATTGATCATCCACACAGTGAGAACGCCATCTCGTTTTTCTTTGAACATTTGCTTTTGTGATGCGTGCTCGCTGATGGATTCCCTGCAGCGGCCAAATCCCGGCGCCGCTCGTGATCTCCGCCTCCAGCAGCTCCACTTCACCAAAGCTATCAGTCCAAATGAGGAGGTGTAGCCGGTCCATCTGATCTTCGACGTCGTATGCTACCTCCAAAAAATTTCTTTTTCAGTTCAATTCTTTGTCACAGGTTCACTGCTATCACCCGTTTTTGTGAATCTCTATTGAAAATTAGCTCACGTTTTAGTGAATGAGAAGCAGTTTGTACTTATAGCTTGATGCGTGTTCATGAGTAGTTTAAAAAGTGTGCTTGTTTCCTGCTTTGCTATAACACTTGTTAGATTGCTATCCAAAAAAGGTCATGTATTCATGGATTTGCTGCTGGTGTAGCAGCCCAGCATGTATTTTATCATCAGTTCGTAAAAGGAAAGCTGAATCAGTGCAGTGTGCGTGTTAAAGAAATCAGTTTTATATTGTACGGTAGTTCATTGTATAGAAAATTTGCAATAGTTCCTGCTTTTCAGTTCATCTACTTCCCCTTCGCAAGTCTAATTAGTATAAATTCAAATATGAAAAATAGCATCCATTTTGTTATGTTCATCATATTCAACCTATTTTGTATGTACAGACTTGCATATGTTGATTAGTAGGGTAGATCTCTGTTGCACAGTCGAGATGTGTTCAGTCCAACCCCATGGCATTAGGGAGGTCGAGTTCGTCGCGAGCAGCAGTACATGGTTGTTGGCTTACTCCAGCAGCCAGCCCAGCCTTCCCTCCCGGTCATCAGTCCAACTTCTTGCTCCGACGCCGGTCACTCAAAGAGCCGCGTGCAGGCCACCCGTGTTTCACCTCCTGATCCAGCTCAACTTTCTCCATTCTTCAGCATTTTTGGTATGAATTTGATGAATCTTCTTGATACTCTGTTCTTGCTCATTTAGAGCTAGTTTTGTTCCTGCATATATGTATCACTTAGTTTTTAGATGGCTTAATTTAGAGAGCTTCCAACTCTGAAACTTGCCATGCATATTTGGGGATGGAATGTAAAATGGATGATCCTTTGATGGATTGATGTGGAGGTTCTTTGTGTACTTAATTTTGACAGAATTATTGTAGTACTCTGTAGTGGTATTAAATTGGGAACCTATGGTGCTTCAGTTAGAAGATCATTTATTCTAGCTTCTTCGAGTTTGTCTGCTATTTCAACTTTTGTTTTAACCTACATATTTTTTTTTGTTTACAGATTGTCGCATGATACTTGTATTGGGTGCTAGAGTTCATGTATTACTGCCAGGTAAGTTCAAAAAATAAATTGTAGTTAGTTCAAATATAAACTCCCATGAGGATTCGCTATTGGCACTACAATTTATTTCCCTTAATCTTTTACTGAACTTTGAGTAAATATTTCTAGCTTTTCCTTAAAAAAGTTCATGCAAAATAACTGAGCTGTGTTACAGCTGGCTTTGAAATATAGTATGATCTGAAAAATGGGAAGGTGCATGAAAAATATAAGTTCACCTTAAAAAAAGCTCAGTGGTTCAAAATGTGAAAGAAAAATGAAAAAAGTTCATTGGCTTTTGTGTTGTGTGACTTTAGAGTTCAAAGTACATAAGAACATAGGTCCACTCCGCAAAAACAACAGTACACGCATAAGAATATAAATCCTCCCAAAAAGTTCATTTAGGAGCATCTTCTGCTCATGCATGAGCGGGGCTCCTCCTTGCGGCTATTGCTCATCCACGAGCGGGGTTCCCGAGGATCCCATTGGCGGTGGTCCGTCGATGGTGGCTCTCGACATTGTTTCCTTAACGGTGCTACAATTCTAAATTTATTATTGAGTCGTACTAGTACTGATGAAATGGGAAGCAAGGTTGAATGGGAAGCAAGTGTCACATGGAACCCCAATTGAAATGAGATGTAAGGTTCCACCTCCAGCCTACCCAAAACAACCATGTCATCAGTTCAAAAGTCCTGGGGCGTACCTATAGAATTATGAAGATGTGACTACATAATTGTTTTCTTGTGCTACTAATCTACTATATCATTAGTTCAAAGTGTACTGAAGATACAACCCTAGGTGTGTTGTGGTGCGTGCTTAATTGGTTACTAATGTGTGTAGGGTATGACCAGCGACAACGAGTAGGTGGCAAGTGTACCACATCGAGCAACGAGACAGAGGTATGAAGCAGATGTGCGTGGTGTGCTGTCATTTCATAAGTTCAAGTGTTTATCCCCTATAAAGTTCAGAGAAAAAAAAATATTATGTTGCTTATTGCTCAGTTCATGTGTAAGCACTGGAGGAGTTCAAAAAACCAGAACTCATGCGATTTCATAAAAATATGGTGTTTCTTCCATACCATCGGAATGAGAGAAAAACATTAATTCAATTTTTCCATACCATCGCTTTTATTGCTAAATGATTTAGACACTTGTTTTCTTGATGCCATCATGTATTTGCTTAAGTACTTCAGCTCAACAAAAAGCTCTAGAAAAGTTCAGAGTTTGTTTTCAGAAAAGCTCCATGGTGTTTCTTCGGCTACAACATCCATGCATCCAAGTCAAGCTCTGACCGTAGTCCAAGTGGAACTGCGACCACCATCTTCACCCAGCGCTGCACCTATTGATCACCCACACAGTGAGGACACCATTTCATTTTTCTTTGAACATTTTCTTAGCTGCAAGTAATAGTTCAGAGTTTGCTTTTTCACCATGTCTGCACTTCATTATAGTTAACCATTGGTCCATTTCTCAGCTGCAAGTAAAGAATGATCTTGCACTTCATTATAATGCCCTCCTCCTCTGTTTCTCTTCCTCTCTAAATCTCCTTTCTGTCACTAATTTATTTTCTCTCTGAATGCAGCATGAGGGAGGCTGGAGCGACTGCAGACTGGTGACGAGAACCACTTCAGTTCTGCTGTTCGTGTATTGGAAGTACGTATCCTCTATCCAAGCAGGAGGTAGAGGTAATTTCTCCCGTGATGCAACCTATTTTGAAAGTAGCCTGAGACCCATCATGTCCTATATACAGATTCATAGTATAACACATCAATGGAAGTTTGTTCTGAAAATTGAAATTGTTCTGGATGTACTAATAGATTAGTTGTTAAGTATTGGAGTGTTTCCTTCTTGTTTTGGACAAATGGAAATCTACAAGACAAATGTAATGTTAGATTCAGAGCGAACCAGTTCACCAAACAGAAAAAAGCAAAAGAAAAAAACTCACTCCAGGCCACTCCACCAAATCCGAAGTGGGTCAATCCCCGACGCAATGCCCGCCACCACCCTCGGGCCAACCTTCCACCACCTCCACCGTCGCCCCACTCCACCTCCCGTCGCCGTGCTCCTCCTTGTTGTTCAAATTCTTGTTTTGGTTATGTCCAAAGAAACTCGTAATTTTGATAAATGATGAATTGTGTTTTCTCGTAGAAAAATGATGCTCTGTAGGTGGTATAGCAGTTCGCCATGTATATCTACCATCAGTCCGTAAAAGGACAAGTATGTACAGATGCTAGAAATGATGCTCTGTAGAATTTCTTCTAATCTAGTTCGAATTTGGTCTACTTGAGTAATTCTATCAGTTCATGACAAGTATGTACCTGATGCTAGAAATGTAGGTCACTTGTGAATCATGTTTTTTTCAGAGAGAAAAGGAGTTTGTAGTTACATCACATGGTGTACTGAGCAACATAAACATGGTTTCCTCCATAAATTAGTTGTTTTTGGTTAATCCGTTTACATGGACAGTACAAACGCTCATTGTTGTGTAGTACATGTGTGTATTGTGATATTAATTTTGGTTTTTAGTTAAGAAAAAAATAACAAAAAGGTTCATAAAAGAACCCAAAACATTCGATAGTCCTGGAAGTCCAAATTTCAGTTCAACATGTTTTCTGTCATTAGCTCATTAAGAACCCCAGAAACTTATCTTGTGGTGTGTGTGTGTGTGTGTGTGTGTGTGCTGCTACATCCTTGTCAGGCCGCTCTAATCCACACTCTTAGTACAACTTCTCTACGAACTCATGTTCACAAATCTTGTAGTACATTTTTTAATGAAAAGCTTGTAGTACTATGTAAAGCAAGTGTGGCCAACACATACTTTAGGTGTCGCGGTAGTATGCACTATTGATGGTGGCCTTCCTTTGTGGCGCTACTACTTCGCCACCTAGAGTAGTACTGCTACTACTTATCATGTTGCTACAACCTAGCCAACAGTACATGTATTTGATTTACGGTTCTGTAGGAAGAAAAATTTCACCAATATGAAATCTCTAGGTTTAGTAAAGCAATCTTTTTGTTTAGTAGCTGATACTGCTCAAGTTTATTTCTTGTTGTACATATGATGTCCAATTTCTTCTTTCAGTTTGGTTCAATTTATAAATTTCATTCAGTTCAATTCTTATTGTAGTTGGATTTCAGTTTCTTATTTGAGTTCAATTCAGGCATGTGTTTGAACTTGCAACCTCACTGCCTTAAGCTACGATCTCAAATAGAAGTGTACTAAATGCAGGTACTAGGTGGTGGCATTGCTTCACTTCTCTTGTTACGTTCTCTTCGCCCAAATTCGGAGGATCAAGAAAATAAAATATCATTGTTTTGACATGCACCACTCAAAAGAAGTCGTTTCTGTTGAAAAATTGTTTCGCTTGACATGTACTTGCCAACAATTATGTATAATAAATCATGGCATTGTATGTAGAAAAAGATATATTGTGTGTTCTGCTGTTGTATTGAGTTGCTATCTATTGCTAATGGTACGATGTTGCTATTTCTCTGTGTCATGTTATGCAAGTTGACACCCAGTACACGTTGGATGATATACTTATACAGTAAATAGCTAAAAACTGATTTCTTCCAGTTTTTATTTTTCGCCCTTGCCTGTTTGATGTTATGCCTACGTGAGCTGAAGCGTTTTAAAAATGTTGGCAGGAAAGTGTGTGTATTTGGCAGGATAAATGTTGGTAAGTTCATGGCAAAAAAATCCATAAGTTCACGGATAAATAATTTCATGGTTACAAAAACCCTTTTACAAAAATTAGAAAATAAAGAAATGAGATACATTACAGAAGAATTGAGGAGGTTTGGGTACAAGGAATCCAGAAAGTTCAAGTTAAGAAAGCGAAAAGGTCGGACCCATGAAAAAGAGAGGTCCGGAATAAAAGAGAACATTATGAAACATAAAAAAATATCAACAAGAAAAAGTTCAAGTTGCAAAAAGAGACAAGTCCAGAACACGCTCAGTATGTGAAAACACGCTCAGTACAAAACCATACATACATCCGTTCAAGTACTCTTTTTCTCGAACATATATTCGTTCGTTCTAGAAAGAAAAATGGTTGAATTAAAAATATTGATCAGTACAAGTTAAAAATGGTGGTCCGTTTGGAATAAAAGAAATGACAGAAATTCAACTTGTAAAAGTTCAAGCAAAAAAAACTCCATGCATTTTAAATGAGAAAAGTACAAGTCGTAAAATAAGAGAAGTACAGAACATCATTATAAAAAAAGTTTAGTTTAAACAAGAATAAAAAACATTTTGTTTTTGAGAAAAATATCATTCAGTTCGATGATATAAACCATGCAAGTACAGGGGTGACGATACAATAAACCATTGAAAACTTACGAGCAAAACAGAGCAAAGTCTAGATAGTGAAAACATGCTAAGTACAAACTCATGCAAACATCAGTACAAGTACCCTTTTTAGGAACCATTCAAAATTACTCTAAAAAAATAGCTCAGTACAAATATACACATATATTAGTACGACTACTCTGTTTTTCAGACGAGAAAACAGCAGGATCCATCATGTCATATTCCAAATTACTTTTAAACGGTTGCGAAGTAGAGAAAACGTTCAACATGACTAAATTTCGCATTTTTGATAGCTATCCAACGGTATATTATTTGCCCCATTTCGATAAACTTTTAAAAAAACCGCGTTCAAAATCAATTTTAACCGTATTTGAATTCGTATTTAAACCGTAAGAAATTAGAAAAAACTTTCTATACGCAAAAGTTGCGCATTTTCCATAGCTTTCCAACGCCATATCATTTGCGTCAATCCGACAAACCGTTTGCAAAAAACAGTGAAAAAACATTTCGCCCAGAATTTTACTGTTTTCAAATTACTTTTAGATCATATAGAATTTGAAATAAATAGTAGATATATGGAAGATGCGGATTTTCACAAGCTTTCCAACACCATCTCATTTGCTCAATTCCGACAAACCGTTCGAAAATTCAGTCCAAAATACGATTCGCGTTTTCAGTTTTGAAAAAAACGGTTTTTTCAAAACTGCTCTTAAATCATAAATTTTTTTTTGTAAAAACAAATTATAAGAATGTAATGTGGATGTCAAGAGCTTTCCAATGATATATTACACGCCCTGTTTCGAAAAAAAAATTAGAAATTTTTTTTGAACTAAAGAAGACGATTTTTAACAAAAACAGAAATCATCAGTTCAACCGCTCGATTTTCATCCGTTCAACTGCTTGAATTCATCAGTTCAAGTAGGGTAACAGAATAATATTCTGTTACGCGTAACAGAATAGCCCATATATATATATATATATATATATATATATATATATATATATATATATATATATATCATCGAATGTCTCACAACCACTATTATTCACACACATACACATGTATATATACAATTAGGTATATATACAATTCCTCCTACATGTTGCTTTCGGAGCCAGTGGCATTTAACTTGGTGCCTTCGGAGCACGATGACAATTGGGAGTGGTTCATGGGGCGGTAGCTTGTAATAGAATTCCCCTTTGGGATCTACGACCTGGTCGAGCAAAAATCCCGCTATTTCGTCTTGAAGTGCTCGTATGCGCTGCTTTGGTAGGAGCGTCGCCGGCACCGAATCGAACTGTTAAGAAGGAGATCAATATGCATGTGTATTAGTTATGTGACTAGATATCGATAATGATGTAAAAATTGTGAATATTGTTCTGTCAAACGTACCCATAGCTGTCTACCAGATTTGGTCCTTTCGGACGCCATCATGCGAATGTTCTCGCAAACGTAGTATGCACACACATCAGTCCCCTTTGCCTGCTTCCGGGCCTTTACGAGAATAGAATTTAATCAAATGATAATTAATCAAGCATGATAATTAATGGTATTGAAACTAGAATTAAAGAGATGCATTGTAGCTAGCTAGTACTACTTAATTAATTATACGTTGGATCAAAACCAATACATTTTTGCTTTCCATTCGCCTGGAACCTCATTCCCTAACTTTGCCCAAGCCCTGCCCGCCGACAAAGAAAATGAATAAATGAGTTATTAAATAGTTGATATCAGGAAATGACGAACTAAAAAGGCCGACATATAATTAATAATGATTAAAATTACCTGTCGACTATCCCCTTCACGATTGAGTAGTCACTTTTTTTAAGTAGTGAGTCCAGCACTTCAACTGTTCCTTCGTCAACTTTAATGATTAACAAGATCCAATGGTAACTGCATGCACACACGTTTGCATGTCTTAATTAAGCGGGCATGTGCATAACACTCATCAAATACCTAAACCCTATACACTTAATTATTAACATCTAGCTAGTTAGTAAGTAACATAATTTGTAGTACAAGACATGTGACTCACAGGAAGTTGTAAGGAAGTACTATATCTTCATTGGTATTGAGGCGCTTCAAGAACTGTAGCATGTTTTTCTCTACTTCTGCTTGATACCATGGATATGTCCATGTTTGTTCATTAACAGTATTTTGGTCAATGAATCCAATGCCATAGCGTCCACCTTTTTCCATTTCATCCATCTTCATCCTGCATAATACCACAAAAAAGAATATAGTGAGGATAATTACAGGTAATGATCGTTCAATGAGCATTACAGCTAGCTTGAGACTTAAATAACAGAAAGAAATCACTTACAGACAATAGCAACTGACGAGAGCTTTGTTGAGTGCATCTTGATTGAATAACTGAAATAGTTCTGAATACTCAATGGTCAGAGCTAGCTTATGGAAGTAATACTCTCCCTCGATTGGAACTCTGTGTAATTTTCATGTACCAATCATGCAATTCATACATTCTTGTCGGGAGGTTCTTGACCTCCTCAAGCTTGACCAAAGGTTGGCCGCGGACATATTTCCGTTTTATGTCCTCCTCTCTAAGTAGAGGCATGGGCTCAATCTCGAGGAGTTGTCCAATAGTGATACCGAGCATTTCAGCCTGCCTTCTATGCTCGTCGGTTATTACCAGCTGACCGGTACCGGTACTCTCATGTGGTGGTACAACAAGCGGGGGGATCGATTGCGCCACCTGTTCTCCTAGTTGGGGAACGATTTTCCCGCATTTTTGGCCAGCTGCTTGGCTCGAGCTCGAGCCCGACTCCTTTTGTCGTGCTCGATGTGCCTTCCTGATTTGGCGCTCATAGTCTAAGTCAACAGGCTTGGGAGCTGGTGCTTTAGCCATACGAATAAAGTGGTCAATCTTATCCTCAGGCACTTTCTCCCTTGGCGGTTGTGGCGATTTCGGTCCAAAATGGGTGTCCACTTGGGCCTTCACTATGGCTTCGTTTCGCTCCTTAGTCATGTCGTAAAGCCTCTGTGGAAGAGGCTCGAGGCTTGGACCATATTAAAATCACTTGCCTCCGCCTGTACCTCTTGTACTACCTCGACTTGTAGCACTACGCACCATAGCTGTGGCGGCTCTCTTCCGCCATTGTTGAGGCAGCGGAGACGGCTGACGCGGTGTCGGACTTGGAGGAGGAGTGGCACGAGTTGGTGGACTTGGAGAAGGAGGAGTGGCCTCCCGCGTTAGCTGAGTTGAAGCAGGAGGAGTGTCCTGAAGCTGTGCCGGACTAGGAGGAGCGGGAGTCGTCTGCTCCTCGTCATCTCCTGGGATGTCAAGCTCTAGCTGACGCGGTGTCGGTGGCCTTCAAAAGATGATGCAATCCTTTCTCCATAGGATGCTATGATGTATGACCTCTCCTAGTGTGTGCTCCTCGTCACCTCTAGGAATGTCAAATTGTAGCCCTGAATATTGGTCCACCACCTCATCAACCACGACACGAGCATAGCCGGCTGGAATCATTCTGCAATGGAAGGTTGCTCCAGGGGGATCTGTATAAGCAACGACATCCGCCGCCTTCACGGATATGTTCTTTATTTTGAAGTGTAGCTCACAGTTAGTGTTCTCCATGATGTCATCCATAGGGTATCTATCCAGCAGTGCATCGCCCGAGGCGGAACCCATGCTGCTTCTCGGCATGGATGGGACGGTGCTTGATACGTCCATTTTGCATCATGCTTTTATGTCAATATTTATTGCATTATGGGCTGTTATTTCACGTTAGTCAAAATGCTTATGGCTATTCTCTCTTATTTTACAAGGTTTACATGAAGAGGGAGAATGCCGACAGCTGGAATTCTGGGCTAGAAAAGGAGCAAATATTGAAGGACTATTCTGCGCAACTCCAAAAGTCCTGAAACTCCACAGAATACCTTAGAATAAATAAAGAAAAATCCTCGCCAAAGATGAAGGCCAGGGGGCCCACACCCTGAAGGAAATATGCCCTAGAAGCAATAATAAAGTTATTATTTATTTCTTTATATCATGATAAATGTTTATTATTCATGCTAGAATTGTATTAACTGGAAACATAATACATGTGTGAATACATAGACAAACATAGTGTCACTAGTATGCCTCTACTTGACTAGCTCGTTTATCAAAGATGGTTATGTTTCCTAACCATGGACAAAAGAGTTGTCATTTGATTAACGGGATCACATCATTAGGAGAATGATGTGATTGACATGACCCATTCCGTTAGCATAGCACTTGATCGTTTAGTATATTGCTATTGCTTTCTTCATGACTTATACATGTTCCTGTAACTATGAGAAATATGCAACTCCCGTTTACCGGAGGAACACTTTGGGTACTACCAAACGTCACAACGTAACTGGGTGATTATAAAGGAGTACTACAGGTGTCTCCGAAGGTACATGTTGAGTTGGCGTATTTCGAGATTAGGTTTTGTCACTCCGATTGTCGAAGAGGTATCTCTGGGCCCTCTCGGTAATGCACATCTTTAATAAGCCTTGCAAGCAATGTGACCAAATGAGTTGGTTACGGAATGATGCATTACGGAACGAGTAAAGAGACTTGCCGGTAACGAGATTGAACTAGGTATTGGATACCGACGATCAAATCTCGGGCAAGTAACATACCGATGACAAAAGGGAACAACGTATGTTGTTATGCGGTTTGACCGATAAAGATCTTCGTAGAATATGTAGGAACCAATATGGGCATCCAGGTTCCGCTATTGGTTATTGACCGAGAATAGTTCTAGGTCATGTCTACATAGTTCTCGAACCCGTAGGGTCCGCACGCTTAACGTTACGATGACAGTTTTATATTATGAGTTTATGGTTTTTGATGTACCGAAGGAGTTCGGAGTCCCGGATGAGATCGGGGACATGACGAGGAGTCTCGAAATGGTCGAGATGTAAAGATCGATATATTGGACGACTATATTCGGAATTCGGAAAGGTTCCGAGTGATTCGGGTATTTATCGGAGTACCGGAGAGTTACGGGAATTCGCCGGGGAGAAGTATTGGGCCTTATTGGGCCATACGGGAAAGAGAGAGGGGCTGCCTAGGGCAGGCCGCGCGCCCCCCCAAGGCCTAGTCCGAATTGGACTAGGAGGAGGGGCCGCACCCCCTCCTTCCTTCCCTTCTCTCTTCCCCTTCCTTCTCTCCTACTCCTACTAGGAAAGGAGGAGTCCTACTCCCGGTGGGAGTAGGACTCCCCCCTTGGGCGCGCCTCCTCCTCCTTGGCCGCCCCCCCTTTCTCCTTTATATACGGGGGAAGGGGGCACCCCACAACACACAAGTTGATCTACGGATCGTTCCTTAGCCGTGTGCGGTGCCCCCCTCCACCATATTCCACCTCGGTCATATCGTCGCGGAGTTTAGGCGAAGCCCTGCGCCGGTAGAACATCATCATCGTCACCACGCCGTCGTGCTGACGGAACTCATCCCCGAAGCTTTGCTGGATCGGAGCCCGGGGATCGTCATCGAGCTGAACGTGTGCTGAACTCGGAGGTGCCGTACGTTCGGTGCTTGGATCGGTCGGATCGTGAAGACGTACGACTACATCAACCGCGTTGTGCTAACGCTTCCGCTTACGGTCTACGAGGGTACATGGACAACACTCTCCCCTCTCGTTGCTATGCCATCACCATGATGTTGCGTGTGCGTAGGAAAATTTTGAAATTACTACGTTCCCCAACAGTGGTATCAGAGCCTAGGTTTTATGCGTTGACGTTATATGCACGAGTAGAACACAAGTGAGTTGTGGGCGATACAAGTCATACTGCTTACCAGCATGTCATACTTTGGTTCGGCGGTATTGTGAGATGAAGCGGCCCGGACCGACATTACGCGTACGCTTACGCGAGACTGGTTTCACCGTTACGAGCACTCGTGCTTAAAGGTGGCTGGCGGGTGTCTGTCTCTCTCACTTTAGCTGAATCGAGTGTGGCTACGCCCGGTCCTTGCGAAGGTTAAAACAACACCAACTTGACGAACTATCGTTGTGGTTTTTATGCGTAGGTAAGAACGGTTCTTGCTAAAGCCCGTAGCAGCCACGTAAAATTTGCAACAACAAAGTAGAGGACGTCTAACTTGTTTTTGCAGGGCATGTTGTGATGTGATATGGTCAAGACATGATGCTATATTTTATTGTATGAGATGATCATGTTTTGTAACCGAAGTTATCGGCAACTGGCAGGAGCCATATGGTTGTCGCTTTATTGTATGAAATGCAAACGCCCTGTAATTGCTTTACTTTATCTCTAAGCGGTAGCGATAGCCGTAGAAGCAATAGATGGCATAACGACAACGATGCTACGATGGAGATCAAGGTGTCGCGCCGGTGACGATGGTGATCACGATGGTGCTTCGGAGATGGAGATCACAAGCACAAGATGATGATGGCCATATCATATCACTTATATTGATTGCATGTGATGTTTATCCTTTATGCATCTTATCTTGCTTTGATTGACGGTAGCATTTTAAGATGATCTTTCACTAATAATTATCAAGAAGTGTTCTCCCTGAGTATGCACCGTTGCGAAAGTTCTTCGTGCTGAGACACCACGTGATGATCGGGTGTGATAGGCTCTACGTTCAAATACAACGGGTGCAAAACAGTTGCACACGCGGAATACTCAGGTTAAACTTGACGAGCCTAGCATATACAGATATGGCCTCGAAACACGGAGACCGAAAGGTCGAACGTGAATCATATAGTAGATATGATCAACATAGTAATGTTCACCATTGAAACTACTCTATCTCACGTGATGATCGGACATGGTTTAGTTGATTTGGATCACGTAATCACTTAGATGACTAGAGAGATGTCTATCTAAGTGGGAGTTCTTTAGTAATATGATTAATTGAACTTTAATTTATCATGAACTTAGTCCTGGTAGTATTTTGCAAATTATGTTGTAGATCAATAGCCTGCGTTGTTGCTTTCATATGTTTATTTTGATATGTTCCTAGAGAAAATTAGGTTGAAAGATGTTAGTAGCAATGATGCGGATTGGATCCGTGATCTGAGGTTTATCCTCATTGCTGCACAGAAGAATTATGTCCTTGATGCACCGCTAGGTGACAGACCTATTGCAGGAGCAAATGCAGACGTTATGAACGTTTAGCTAGCTCAATATGATGACTACTTGATAGTTTTGTGCACCATGCTTAACGGCTTAGAATCGGGACTTCAAAGACGTTTTGAACGTCATGGACCATATGAGATGTTCCAGGAGTTGAAGTTAATATTTCAAGCAAATACCCGAGTTGAGAGATATGAAGTCTCCAACAAGTTCTATGGCTAAAAGATGGAGGAGAATCGCTCAACTAGTGAGCATGTGCTCAGATTGTCTGGGTACTACAATTGCTTGAATCAAGTGGGAGTTAATCTTCCAGATAAGATAGTGATTGATAGAATTCTCTAGTCACCATCACCAAGTTAGTAGAACTTTGTGATGAACTATAGTATGCAAGGGATGACGAAAACGATTCCCGAGCTCTTCGTGATGTTGAAATTGACGAAGGTAGAAATCAAGAAAGAGCATCAAGTGTTGATGATTGACAAGACCACTAGTTTCAATAAAAGGGCAAAGGGATAGAAAGGGAACTTCAAGTAGAATGACAAGCAAGTTGTCACTCCCGCGAAGAAGCCCATAGCTGGACCAAAGCCTGAAACTGAGTGCTTACACTGCAAAGGAAATGGTCACTGGAAGCGGAAATGCCCTGAATATTTGGTGGATAAGAAGGATGGCAAAGTGAACAAGGGTATATTTGATATACAGGTTATTGATGTGTGCCTTACTAGTGTTTATAGTAACCCCTGAGTATTTGATACTTGTTCGGTTGCTAAGATTAGTAACTCGAAACAGGAGTTACAGAATAAACAGAAACTAGTTGAGGGTGAAGTAAAGATGTGTGTTGGAAGTGGTTCCAAGATTGATATGATCATCATCGCACACTCCCTATACTTTCGGGATTAGTATTGAACCTAAATAAATGTCATTTGGCGTTTGCGTTTGCGTTGAGCATGAATATGATTTGATCATGTTTATTGCAATACGGTTATTCATTTAAAATTAGAGAATAATTGTTATTCTATTTACATGAATAAAAGCTTCAATGGTCATACACCCAATGAAAATAGTTTGTTGGATCTCGATCGTAGTGATACACATATTCATAATATTGATGCCAAAAGATGCAAAGTTAATAATGATAGCTCAACTTATTTGTGGCACTGCCGTTTGGGTCATATCGGTGTAAAGCGCATGAAGAAACTCCATAAAGATGGATTTTCGGAATCACTTGGTTATGAATCATTTGATGCTTGCGAACCGTGCCTATTGTGCAAGATGACTAAAACTCCGTTCTCCGGAACAATGGAACGAGCTACTGACTTATTGAAAATAATACATACCGATGTATGTGATCCAATGAGTGTTGATGCTCGTGGCAAGTATCGTTATTTTCTGACCTTCACAAGATGATTTGAGCAGATATGGGTATATCTACTTGATGAAACATAAGTCTGAAATAGTTAAAAGGTTCAAAGAATTTCAGAGTGAAGTGGAAAAATCATCGTAACAAGAAAAAAAAAGTTTCTGCGATCTGATCGTGGAGACAAATATTTGAGTTATGAGTTTGCTCTTCAATTAAAACAATGTGGAATAGTTTCACAGCTCACGCCACCTGGAACACCACAACGTTATGGTGTGTCCGAACGTCGTAACCACACTTTATTGGATATGGTGCGATCTATGATGTCTCTTACTGATTACCACTATTGTTTTGGGGTTATGCATTAGAGACAGCTGCATTCACGTTAAAAGGGCACCATCTGAAACCGTTGAGACGACACCGTATGAACTATGGTTTAGAAGTGAACCTAAGCTGTCGTTTCTTAAAGTTTGGAGTTGCGATGCTTATATGAAAAAGGTTTTCAACCTGATAAGCTCGAACCCAAATCAGAGAAGTGCGTCTTCATAGAATACCCAAAGGAAACTGTTGGGTACTCCTTCTATCACAAATCCAAAGGCAAAACATTCGTTGCTTAGAATGAATCCTTTCTAGAGAAGGAGTTTCTCTCGAAAGGAGTGAGTGGGAGGAAAGTAGAACTTGATGAGGTAACTGTACCTGCTCCCTCATTTGAAAGTAGTTCATCACAGAAATCTGTTCCTGTGACTACTACACCAATTAGTGAGGAAGTTAATGATGATGATCATGAAACTTCAGATTAAGTTACTACAGAATCTCGTAGGTCTTACAGAGTAAGATCCGCACCAGAGTGGTACGGTAATCCAATTCTGGAAGTCATGTTGCTTGACCATGATGAACCTACGAACTATGAGGAAGCGATGATGAGCCCAGATTCCGCAAAATGACTAGAGGCCATGAAATCTGAGATGGGATCCATGTATGAAAACAAAGTATGGACTTTGGTAGACTTGCCCGATGATCGGCAAGCAATTGAGAATAAATGGATCTTTAAGAAGAAGACTGACGCTGATGGTAATGTAACTGTCTATAAAGCTCGACTTGTTGTGAAAGGTTTTCGACAAGTTCAAGGAGTTGACTACGATGAGACTTTCTCACCCGTAGCGATGCTTAAGTCTGTCCGCATCATGTTAGCTATTGCTGCATTTCATAATTATGAAATTTGGCAAATGGATGTCAAAACTGCATTCTTGAATGAATTTCTGGAAGAAGAGTTGTATATGATGCAGCCAGAAGGTTTTGTAGATCCAAAAGGTGCTAACAAAGTGTGCAAGCTCCAGCGTTCCATTTATGGACTGGTACAAGCATCTCGGAGTTGGAATAAACGCTTTGATAGTGTGATCAAAGCATATGGTTTTATACAGACTTTTGGAGAAGCCTGTATTTACAAGAAAGTGAGTGGGAGCTCTGTAGCATTTCTGATATTATAAGTAGATGACATATTATTAATTGGAAATGATATAGAATTTCTGGATAGCATAAAGGGATACTTGAATAAAAGTTTTTCAATGAAAGACCTCGGTGAAGCTGCTTACATATTGAGCATCAAGATCTATTGAGATAGATCAAGACGCTTGATAAGTTTTTCAATAAGTACATACCTTGTCAAGATTTTGAAATAGTTCAAAATGGAACAATCAAAGAAAGAGTTCTTGCCTGTGTTGCAAAGGTGTGAAATTGAGTAAGACTCAAGACCCGACCACGGCAGAAAATAGAAAGAGAATGAAAGTCATTCGCTATGCATCAGTCATAGGTTCTATAAAAGTATGCCATGCTATGGACCAGACCTATTGTATACTCTTCCCTGTTGGCAAGGGAGTACAATAGTGATCTAGGAGTAGATCACTGGACATTGGTCAAAATTATCCTTAGTAGAATAAGGATATGTTTCTCGATTATGGAGGTGATAAAAGAGTTCGTCGTAAAAGTTACATCGGTGCAAGTTTTTACACTAATCCAGATGACTCTAAGTCTCAATCTGGATACATATTGAAAGTGGGAGAAATTAGGTAGAGTAGCTCCGTGCAAAGCATTGTAGACATAGAATATTTGCAAAATACATACGACTCTGTAATATGACAGACCCGTTGACTAAACTTCTCTCACGAGCAACACATGATCATACCTTAGTACTCTTTGGGTGTTAATCACATAACAATGTGAACTAGATTATTGACTCTAGTAAACCCTTTGGGTGTTGATCACATGACGATGTGAACTATGGGTATTAATCACATACAGATGTGAATATTGGTGTTAAATCACATGATGATGTGAACTAGATTATTGACTCTAGTGCAAGTGGGAGACTGAAGGAAATATGCCCTAGAGGCAATAATAAAGTTATTATTTATTTCCTTATATCATGATAAATGTTTATTATTCATGCTAGAATTGTATTAACTGGAAACATAATACATGTGTGAATACATAGACAAACATAGTGTCACTAGTATGCCTCTACTTGACTAGCTCGTTTATCAAAGATGGTTATGTTTCCTAACCATGAACAAAAGAGTTGTCATTTGATTAACAGGATCACATCATTAGGAGAATGATGTGATTGACATGACCCATTCCGTTAGCATAGCACTTGATCTTTTAGTATATTGCTATTGCTTTCTTCATGACTTATACATATTCCTGTAACTATGAGAAATATGCAACTCCTGTTTACCGGATGAACACTTTGGGTACTACCAAACGTCACAACGTAACTGGGTGATTATAAAGGAGTACTACAGGTGTCTCCGAAGGTACATGTTGAGTTGGCGTATTTCGAGATTAGGTTTTGTCACTCCGATTGTCGGAGAGGTATCTCTGGGCCCCCTCGGTAATGCACATCTTTAATAAGCCTTGCAAGCAATGTGACCAAATGAGTTGGTTACGGAATGATGCATTACGGAACGAGTAAAGAGACTTGCCGGTAACGAGATTGAACTAGGTATTGGATACCGACGATCAAATCTCGGGCAAGTAACATACCGATGACAAAGGGAACAACGTATGTTGTTATGCGGTTTGACCGATAAAGATCTTCGTAGAATATGTAGGAACCAATATGGGCATCCAGGTTCCGCTATTGGTTATTGACCGAGAATAGTTCTAGGTCATGTCTACATAGTTCTCGAACCCGTAGGGTCCGCACGCTTAACGTTATGATGACAGTTTTATATTATGAGTTTATGGTTTTTGATGTACCGAAGGAGTTCGGAGTCCCGGATGAGATCGGGGACATGACGAGGAGTCTCGAAATGGTCGAGACGTAAAGATCGATATATTGGACGACTATATTCGGAGTTCGGAAAGGTTCCGAGTGATTCGGGTATTTATCGGAGTACCGGAGAGTTACGGGAATTCGCCGGGGAGAAGTATTGGGCCTTATTGGGCCATACGGGAAAGAGAGAGGGGCTGCCTAGGGCAGGCTGCGCGCCCCCCCAAGGCCTAGTCCGAATTGGACTAGGGGGAGGGGCCGCACCCCCTCCTTCCTTCCCTTCTCTTCCCCTTCCTTCTCTCCTACTCCTACTAGGAAAGGAGGAGTCCTACTCCCGGTGGGAGTACGACTCCCCCCTTGGGCGCGCCTCCTCCTCCTTGGCCGCCCCCCTTGCTCCTTTATATACGGGGGCAAGGGGGCACCCCACAACACACAAGTTGATCTACGGATCGTTCCTTAGCCGTGTGCGGTGCCCCCCTCCACCATATTCCACCTCGGTCATATCGTCGCGGAGTTTAGGCGAAGCCCTGCGCCGGTAGAACATCATCATCGTCACCACGCCGTCGTGCTGACGGAACTCATCCCGAAGCTTTGCTGGATCGGAGCCCGGGGATCATCATCGAGCTGAACGTGTGCTGAACTCGGAGGTGCCGTACGTTCGGTGCTTGGATCGGTCGGATCGTGAAGACGTACGACTACATCAACCGCGTTGTGCTAACGCTTCCGCTTACGGTCTACGTGGGTACGTGGACAACACTCTCCCCTCTCGTTGATATGCCATCACCATGATCTTGCGTGTGCATAGGAAAATTTTGAAATTACTACGTTCCCCAACACACCCTGCTCACGAGGGTGGGGGGCGCCCCCCTAGGCGCGCCCCCTACCTCATGGGCCCCCTGGTGGCTCTCTAACGCCCATCTTCTCCTATATGAAGTCTTTCGATGAGAAAAAAATCAGAGAGAACCTTTCGGGATGAGACTCCGCCGCCACGAGGCGGAACCTTGGCGGAACCAATCTAGGGCTCTGACGGAGCTTTTCTGACGGGGATACTTCCCTCCGGGAGGGGGGAATCATCATCATCGTCATCACCAACGCTCCTCTCATTGGGAGAGGGAAATCACCATCAAAATCTTCACCAGCACCATTTCATCTCCAAACCCTAGTTCATCTCTTGTATCCAATTCTTGTCTCCAAGTCCGGGATTGGTGCTACTAGGTTGCTAGTAGTGTTAATTACTCCTTGTAGTTGATGCTAGTTGGTTTATTTGGTGGAAGATCATATGTTCAGATCCTTTATGCATATTATTACCCCTCTGATTATGAACATGAATATGCTTTGTGAGTAATTACGTTTGTTCCTGAGGACAAGGGAGAAGTCTTGCTATTAGTAGTCATGTGAATTTGGTATTCGTTCGATATTTTGATGAGATGTATGTTGTCTAACCTCTAGTGGTGTTATGTGAGCGTCGACTACATAACACTTCACCATTATTTGGGCCTAGAGGAAGGCATTGGGAAGTAATAAGTAGATGATGGGTTGCTAGAGTGACAGAAGCTTAAACCCTAGTTTATGCGTTGCTTCGTAAGGGGCTGATTTGGATCCACATGTTTCATGCTATGGTTAGGTTTACCTTAATACTTTTGTTGTAGTTGTGGATGCTTGCAATAGAGGTTAATCATAAGTGGGATGCTTGTCAAGTAAGGGCAGTACCCAAGCGCCGGTCCACCAACATATCAAATTATCAAAGTACCGAACGCGAATCATTTGAGCGTGATGAAAACTAGCTTGACGATATTCCCAGGTGTCCTCGGGAGCGCTTTTCCTATCATAAGAGTTTGTATAGGCTTATCCTTTGCTACAAAAAGGATTGGGCCACCTCGCTGCACCTTATTTACTTTTATTACTTGTTGCTCGTTACCATTTATCTTATCACAAAACTATCTGTTACCACTTATTTCAGTACTTGCAGATAATACCTTGCTGAAAACCGCTTATCATTTCCTTCTGCTCCTCGTTGGGTTCGACACTCTTATTTATCGAAAGGACTATGATAGATCCCCTATACTTGTGGGTCATCAAGACTCTTTTCTGGCGCCGTTGCCGGGGAGTGAAGCGCCTTTGGTAGGTGGAATTTGGTAAGGAAAAATTTATTTAGTGTGCTGAAATTTTCTGTCACTTGTTACTATGGAAAGTATTTCTTTGAGGGGCTTGTTCGGGGTATCTTCACCCCGTCCGGTTGAGCCAAGAGTTGCTCCTCAACCCACTGAACCTACTGAATCTATTGAAAATGAAACTCCTTTTGGAATTCCTTCGGGTATGATGGAAAAACTGCTAGCTAACACTTTCACAGGAGATGGAACAAAGCATCCTGACGAACATCTACACTTTGTGGATGATATTTGTGGACTATTTAAGCTTGCAGGTATACCCGATGATGTTGTTAAGAAGAAGGCTTTCCCTTTATCTTTGGAGGGAGACGCATTGACATGGTTACAAGATCATGGAACTATAAAAGAGTGAAATTGGAATTTCATCAGAAGTATTACCCTATGCATCTTGTTCATCGTGATCACAATTATATATATAATTTTTGGCCTCGTGAAGGAGAAAGCATCGCTCAAGCTTGGGGGAGGCTTAAATCAATGTTATATTCATGCCCCAATCATGAGCTCTCAAAATTAACAATTCTCCAGAATTTTTATGCTCGGCTTTCTGATAACAATCGCACCATGCTCGATACTTCTTGTGCTGGCTCTTTTATGATGAAGCCTATTGAATTTGGATGGAATCTATTGGATTGAATTAGACGCAACTCTGAAGATTGGGACCTCGATGAAGGTAAGGAGTTAGGTATGACACCTAAGTTTGATTGTGTTAAATCTTTTACGGATACTGATATTTTCCGTAAGTTTAGCACTAAACATGGACTTGACTCTGAGATAGTAGCTTCTTTCTGTGAATCTTTTGCTACTTATGTTGATCTCCCCAAGGAGAAGTGGTTTAAATATCATCCTCCCATAGAAGTAAAAGTAGCTGCACCTATTAAAGTTGAAGAAAAGATTGTCACTTATAATGATCCTATTGTTCCTACTTCTTATGTTGAGAAACCCCCTTTTCCTTTTAGAATGAAGGATCATGCTAAAGCTTCAACTGTTGTTCGTAAAAGCAATATTAGAACTTATACACCTCCTGAACAAGTCAAAGTAGAACCCAATTTAGCTATTGTTAAATATCTCTTGTCTGATAATATCGATGGGCATGTTATTCAATTCCAAGGTGAGACTGCTAGAATTGCTAAACCTTGTGATAAAGATAAACATAGACCTGTGGTGGGCGTGCCTGTTATTTCTGTTAAAATAGGAGATCATTGTTATCATGGCTTATGTGATATGGGTGCTAGTGCTAGTGTTATACCTTATGAATTATATAAAGAAATTGCCTAGTAAGGATGAAATTATATAAAGAAATTGCCTAGTGCTAGTAAACAACATCGTGAGGAAGAATTGCCTAGTAAGGATGAAATTATTGGTCTTGCCTCTATTGCTCTACCTCCTAGTGATCCTTTAGAACAGTATTTGCTAGATCATGAAAATGATATGTTTATGAATGAAAGAAGGGAAATAGATGAAGTATTCTTTAAATAGGAACCTATTCTGCAACACAATTTGCCTGTTGAAATCCTAGGGGATCCCCCTCCACCCAAGGATGATCCCGTGTTTGAGCTTAAACCGTTGCCTGATAATCTTAAATATGCTTATCTTGATGAAAAGAAAATATATCCTGTTATTATTAGCGCTAACTTTTCAGAGCAGGAAGAAGAAAGATTATTGAAAACTCTGAAGAAGCATCATGCCGCTATTGGATATACTCTGGATGATCTTAAGGGCATCAGTCCCACTCTATGTCAACATAAAATAAATTATGCCAAACCAGTTTGTGATCCTCAACGACGTTTGAACCTAAAATGAAAGAAGTGGTAAGAAAAGAAATACTCAAGCTTCTGGAGGCAGGTATAATTTATCCCGTTGCTGATAGTCAGTGGGTAAGTCCTATCCATTGTGTCCCTAAGAAGGGAGGTATTACTGTTGTCCCTAATGATAAAGATGAATTGATTCCTCAAATAATTATCACAGGTTATAGGATGGTAATTGATTTCCACAAATTAAATAAGGCTACTAAGAAAGATCATTACCCCTTACCTTTTATTGATCAAATGCTAGAAAGACTATGCAAACATACACATTATTGCTTTCTAGATGGTTACTCTGGTTTTTCTCAAATACTTGTGCCAGCTAAAGATCAATCAAAGACTACTTTTACATGCCCTTTTGGTACTTTTGCTTATAGACGTATGCCTTTTGGTTTATGTAATGCACCTGCTACCTTTCAAAGATGCATGATGGCTATATTCTCTGACTTTTGCGAAAAGATTTGTGAGGTTTTCATGGATGACTTTTCCGTCTAGGGTTCCTCTTTTGATGATTGCTTAAGCAATCTTGATCAAGTTTTGCAGAGATGTGAAGAAACTAATCTTGTCTTGAATTGGGAAAAGTGCCACTTTATGGTTAATGAAGGTATTGTCTTGGGGCACAAAGTTTCTGAAAGAGGTATTGAAGTTGATAAAGCCAAAGTTGATGCTATTGAAAAGATGCCATGTCCAAAGGACATCAAAGGTATAAGAAGTTTCCTTGGTCACGCCGGATTTTATAGGAGGTTCATTAAGGACTTCTCAAAAATCTCTCGGCCTCTGACTAATTTATTACCAAAAGATGTACCATTTGTCTTTGATGATGATTGTGTAGAAGCATTTGAAATACTTAAGAAAGCATTAGTCTCTGCACCTGTTGTTCAGCCACCCGATTGGAATTTACCCTTTGAAATTATGTGTGATGCTTGTAATTATGCTATAGGTGCTGTTATAGGGCAGAGAGTTGATAATAAATTAAATGTTATCCATTATGCTAGTAAGACTCTAGATAGTGCTCAAAGAAATTATGCTACTACCGAAAAGGAATTTTTAGCAGTGGTGTTTGCTTGTGATAAGTTTAGACCTTATATTGTTGATTCCAAAGTTACTATTCACACTGATCATACTGCTATTAAATATCTTATGTAAAAGAAGGATGCGAAACCTAGACTTATTAGATGGGTTCTCCTGCTTCAAGAATTTGATTTGCATATTGTTGATAGAAAGGGAGCTGAGAACCCCCTTGCAGACAACTTATCTAGGTTAGAGAATGTTCTTGATGACCCACTACCTATTGATGATAGCTTTCGTGATGAACAATTAAATGTCATAAGCACAACTCGTAGCACTCCTTGATATGCAGATTATGCTAATTATATTGTTGCTAAATTTATACCGTCTAGCTTTACATACCAACAAAAGAAGAAGTTTTTCTATGACTTGCGACATTACTTTTGGGATGACCCACATCTTTATAAAGAAGGAGTAGATGGTGTTATTAGACATTGTGTACCTGAGCATGAACAGGAACAGATCCTACGCAAGTGTCACTCTGAAGCTTATGGAGGACACCATGCTGGAGATAGAACTGCACATAAGGTATTGCAATCCGGTTTTTATTGGCCTACTCTCTTCAAAGATGCCCGTAAGTTTGTTTTGTCTTGCGATGAATGTCAAAGAATTGGTAATATCAGTAGACGTCAAGAAATGCCTATGAATTATTCACTTGTTATTGAGCCATTTGATGTTTGGGCTTTGATTATATGGGACTTTTTCCCGCCTCTAATGGTTACACTCATATTCTAGTTGCTGTTGATTACGTTACTAAGTGGGTAGAAGCTATTCCAACTAGTAGTGCTGATCATAACACTTCTATTAAAATGCTTAAGGAAGTTATTTTTTCCGAGGTTTGGAGTCCCTAGATATTTAATGAGTGATGGTGGTTCACACTTTATTCATGGTGCTTTCCGTAAGATGCTTGCTAAATATGACGTTAATCATGGGATTGCATCTCCTTATCACCCTCAGTCTAGTGGTCAAGTAGAGTTGAGCAACAGGGAGCTCAAATTAATTTTGCAAAAGACTGTCAATAGGTCTAGAAAGAATTGGTCCAAGAAACTTGATGATGCATTATGGGCCTATAGAACTGCATATAAAAATCCTATGGGTATGTCCCCGTACAAAATGGTCTATGGAAAAGCTTGTCACTTACCTCTCGAACTAGAACATAAGGCATATTGGGCTATTAAAGAGCTCAACTATGATTTCAAACTTGCCGATGAGAAGAGGTTATTTGATATTATCTCACTTGATGAATGGAGAGCCCAAGCATATGAAAATGCCAAGTTGTTTAAAGAAAAAGTTAAAAGATGGCATGACAAAAGGATACAAAAGCGTGAGTTTAATGTAGGTGATTATGTATTGCTATACAACTCTCGTTTAAGATTTTTTGCAGGAAAACTTCTCTCTAAATGGGAAGGTCCCTACGTTATCGAGGAGGTCTACCGTTCCGGTGCCATAAAAATCAACAACTTCGTAGGCACAAATCCTAAGGTGGTAAACGGTCAAAGGATCAAGCATTATATCTCAGGTAATCCTGTAAATGTTGAAACTAATATTATTGAAACCGTGACCCCGGAGGAGTACATAAAGGACACTTTCCAAAACATTCCATACTCCAAAAAGGAATATGTATGTGGTACGGTAAGTAAACCGACTCCAAAACAATTTTAAGGCAATATTTCTCTGTTTTGGAATATTTAGAAAAATAGAAAAATAAGTAGTAGTCCCGGGAGGACACGAGGCCTCCACGAGGGTGGAGGGTGCGCCCTACCCCCCTGGGCGCGCCCCCTACCTCGTGAGCACCTCGTGTGCCCTCCGGACTCCGTTTCCTTGCATGATACGTATTTTGGTCGGTAAAAATTCATTATATATACTCCCGAAGGTTTTGACTCTCATATCACGCAAATATCTTTTGTTTTCGTTTTGAGCTGTTGCTGCTGCAGATTAAAGCAAGATGTCATCTCAAGATTCGCAGGGAGAAAGCTATGTGGCTGATTTCCTTGCATACCCTAAGGTCTACGCAGACATGGACCATAGTGGTTGGACCACAGAAGAAGAAGAAGACTATGAGCCTAAGGAGAAGGAGGAAACAAGCTCAGATGAAGATGAAGTTCCGCTACCTCAACCTGGGGATATGCACGTGGAGTTTAAAAAGTCAAGTCTACCTGATAGAGTAAAGAAGCCAAAGATCGGGTTTATCCCTTTTTGTCTCTTGGAGGAAAATAAGCAAGAACTATGCAAAAGAGTAGTAAGTCTTGAGCGGGAGATCGAAGACCTAAAAGAACAGAACATTTTACTCAAGCGTAAATTGAGGAAGAAGTCATCATCACCACCTCCATCACCTCCGAGGAAATAATCACATGGGTATGGGCACTCCCCTTGGCAACTGCCAAGCTTGGGGGAGGTTCCCTGGTATCGCATCACCATCACAACTCGTATCTTTACCGTTTTTCTTTGTTCGATCCTATCAGTAATATCTTGATTTAGTAGAATAAACTCATGGCATGATCTAGTTTTGAGTTTTGCTTTATGATCCTTCTTTGTAATCGAGTCCGTGAGCTATATAATAAAGATTAGTGTTGAGTCAAGGGCTTGAGTATTTTGCCATGATCTTGGGTGATTATAAGAAAAAGAATAAAAAGAATCAAGAGTTCATATTGATCTTAGTGAAAGTAATGACTTCACATAGAAAGAGTATGATGATTAAAAGTTGTTGGGAGTTAGCAATATAGCTTTGGTCATCGTTGCAATTAATAGGAAGTAATAAGGAAAGAGAGGTTTCACATATAACTATATTATCATTGACATCTTTTATGATTGGGAGCACTCATTAAAATATGACATGCTAAAGAGTTGAGGTTGGACAAGGAAGACAACATAATAAGTTATGTTTTCTTACATTCGAGATAAAGTATGTTGTGATGGATCCTCTACCGTGTTGAGCTTGCCTTTCCCCCTCATGCTAGCCAAATTCTTAGCACCAAGTAGAAATACTACTTGTGCTTCCAAACACCCTTAAACCAGTTTTGCCATGAGAGTCCACCATATCTACCTATGGATTGAGTAAGATCCTTCAAGTAAGTTGTCATCGGTGCAAGCAATAAAAGTTGCTCTCTAAATATGCATGACTTATTAATGTAGAGAAATAAGCTTTGTACGAACTTGTTGTGGACGCAATAAAAGCGACGGACTGCATAATAAAGGTTCACATACAAGGGGCAATATAAAGTGACATTCTTTTGCATTAAGATTTTGTGCATCAACCCTAAACGCGCATGGCAACCTCTGCTTCCCTCTGCGAAGGGCCTATCTTTTATTCTTATGCTCTACCTTACAAGAGTCACGGTGATCCTCACCATTCCTTTTTCATTTTATCCTTTGGCAAGCTCAGCATGTTGGAAAGAGTATGATATACATATCTAATTGGATGTGGGGGAGCATGAATTGTTATTGTTGACATTACCCTTGAGGTAAAAGGTTGTGGGGCAAAACTACAAGCCCCTATCTTTCTCTGTGTCCGATTAAAACTCCGTAACCACAAGTATCGCGTGAGTGCTAGCAATTATGAAGGACTACATGATAGTTGAGTATGTGGACTTGCTTTTAAGTTTTGCCAGTATGCTTTGAAGCATTATTATTTTTATGCTTTGCCAGGACATGATTATTTGCCAGTATGCTTTGAAGCATTATTATTTTTATGTTTTGTAAGCTTTTATCTTGAATCATTTGGATCTGAACATTCATGCCACATTAAAGAAAATTACATTGAGAATCATGCTAGGTAGCATTCCACATCAAAATTCTGTTTTTATCATTCACCTACTCGAGGACGAGCAGGAATTAAGCTTGGGGATGCTTGATACGTCTCCAACTTATCTATAATTTTTGATTGTTCCATGCTATTATATTATCTGTTTTGAATGATTATGGGCTTTATTATACACTTTTATATTACTTTTGGGACTAATCTATTAACCGGAGGTTCAGCCCATATTGTTGTTTTATTGCCTGTTTCAGTATTTCGAAGAAAAGGAATATCAACCGGAGTCCAAACGGAATGAAACCTTCGGCAGCGTTATTTTTGGGAAGAATATCACCCAGGAGACTTGGAGTTCACGTTAGAAGAGCCTCGAGGAGGCCACGAGATAGTAGGGCGCCCCCCCTACTGGGCGTGCCCCCTGTCTCGTGGGCCCCTCAAGCACCCCCCGACCGACTTCTTTCGCCTATATAAGCCTACGTACCCTAAAACCATCGGATATCAAGATAGATCGGGAGTTCCGCCGCCGCAAGCCTGTGTAGCCACCAAAAACCTCTCGGGAGCCCTTCCGGGCACCCTGCCGAAGGGGGGAGCCTTCACCGGTGGCCATCTTCATCCCGGCGCTCTCCATGACGAGGAGGGAGTAGGTCACCCTCGAGGCTGACGGTATGTACCAGTAGCTATGTGATTGATCTCTCTCTCTCTCGTGTTCTCTCTCGTGTTCCCTCTATGGCACAATCTTGATGTATCCCGAGCTTTGCTATTATAGTTGGATCTTATGATGTTTCTCCCCCTCTACTCTCTTGTGATGAACTGAGTTTCCCCTTTGAAGTTATCTTATCGGATTGAGTCTTTTATGAGAACACTTGATGTATGTCTTGCCATGCTCATCTGTGGTGACAATGGGATATCATGTGCCTCTTGATGTATGTTTTGGTGACCAACTTGCGGGTTCCGGCCATGAACCTATGCATAGGGGTTGGCACACGTTCTTGACTCTCCGGTAGAAACTTTGGGGCAATCTTTGAAGTACTTTGTGTTGGTTGAATAGATGAATCTGAGATTGTGTGATGCATATCGTATAATCATGCCCACGGATACTTGAGGTGACAATGGAGTATCTAGGTGACATTAGGGTTTTGGTTGATTTGTGTCTTAAGGTGTTATTCTAGTACGAACTCTTGAATAGATTGATCCGAAAGAATAACTTTGAGGTGGTTTCGTACCCTACCATAATATCTTCGTTTGTTCTCCGCTATTAGTGTCTTTGGAGTGACTCTTTGTTGCATGTTGAGGGATTGTTATATGATCTATCTATGTTATTATTGTTGAGAGAACTTGCACTAGTGAAAGTATGAACCCTAGGCCTTGTTTCCTATCATTGCAATACCGTTTACGCTCACTTTTATCGCTTGCTATCTTGCTGTTTTTATAATTTCAGATTACAAATACCTTTATCTACCATCCATATTGCACTTGTATCACCATCTCTTCGCCGAACTAGTGCACCTATACAATTTACCATTGTATTGGGTGTGTTGGGGACACAAGAGACTCTTTGTTATTTGGTTGCAGGGTTGTTTGAGAGAGACAATCTTCATCCTACGCCTCCTACGGATTGATAAACCTTAGGTCATCCACTTGAGGGAAATTTGCTACTGTCCTACAAACCTGTGCACTTGCAGGTCCAACAACGTCTACAAGAAGAAGGTTGTGTAGTAGACATCAGTGCGCATGTGCACCTACGGCGCCGGCGGCGCAGCAGCTTCGATTGGAGGGAGGAGAGGGGCCCGGGAGAGGGGCTCACAATGCGGGCGAGGTCGAGGTGACGGCGATGGTGAGGCGTGGGGACGGCAAGGCAGAGGGGACGGCGACGGGCCGGTGCGGCTACGGTGATGGGCCGGCGGGGACGGTGACAGACGACGACGGACGGCGACGGGGGCGGCGATGGGGGGCAGCGGCGACAGGGCAGAGGAGAAGAAGGAGAGGGAGAGATGAGAAACTGATTTTTTTGAAGTGTTTATTATATAGAACCCTCCTTTAGTACTGGTTGTAGCTACCAACCGATACTAAAGGGCTGTTTTGGCCCAGCGAAGCGGCGGGAAGCGCACCCCCTTTAGTACCGGGTGGAGCCACAACTCGGTACTGAAGGTGTGCGCTGGCGCAGGTGCGGTGCGGGCAAGTTTAGTCCCACCTCGCTAGCCGAGGGGCGCCCGCACTTGTTTAAAAGCCCCGACGCGGCAGCTCTGTTGAACTCTTCTCTATAGAAGGCTTCTGGGCCTAACTCTGCCGATCTACCTTGTGGGCCTTGCGGGCTTGCATCCTGGCCCAACTACATGTTGGGTTTCTAGTTGTATGTAGGCCGCTGTGGCCCAGTAGGTGGGCTATTTTTTATTTAGTTTTTGTCTCAATTTTTTTTAGTTTTTTTTCTTTTCTACTTTATTTATTTTCATTTATTTATTTTTGAATATTTTTTCTTTAGGTACGAAAAATTACAAACTTTCTGTTATTGCCAGTACTTTTAAAATTTGAATAGTTTAAATTTGAATTATTTGACGAACTAATGTGTAGACGAAGTGCATCCAGTTTTTGCCGTAAATGCATAAAAGAATTTGTTTGCACATAAAATTTCTTCGCGTTTCAAATGCCAAAACACATAAGTACCCTAACTATTACAAAGATTCCCTCCGGTTTGTTCGAAGCGGCACTTTCCAGATATATAAGTCCGGAAAATCACTAGAGAAGAAAGTGATGACGGTGAAGCCTATCACATCCCAGAGTGGGATCTTTGGGTTTGAAAAATTTTCTCCGCGTGTGTCCCTTTGCGCCGTAACCATGGACAATCTTCATCATTTAACTAGATGCTCGGATCAATATTCATTGTGAATGGAGCAATTTCATCAAACTTTTCATAATCTTCTGACATGTCTGTCTTGTCATGCACTCCCAAGTTGTTTCTTTTCCCTGAAAGAATTATGTGGCACTTTGGCTCATCATATGATGCATTCGCTTCCTTATCTTTTTTTTCTCGGCCTGGTAGACATGTCTTTCACATAGAAAACATGTGCCACATCATTGGCTAGGACGAATGGTTCGTCTACATATGCAAGATTATTGAGATCCACTTTTGTCATTCCGTACTGCGGGTCTTCCGTTACCCCGCCTCGTGTCATATTGACCCATTTGCACCAAAACAAAGGGACCTTCAAACCACGTCCATAGTCAAGTTCCCATATGTCCTCTATGTAACCATAATATGTTCCTTTCCCGTCTTGGTTGTTGCATCAAAGCGGACACCACTGTTTTGGTTGGTGCTCTTCTTATCTTGGACGATCGTGTAAAATGTATTCCCACTTATTTCATACCATTTGAAAGTCATTATATTCGAAGATGGTAACTGGGACAACAAGTACATGTCATCTTCAATATCGCCATCATGCATGGCACCTGTCTGCAACCAACCAACGAAAGTCCCCGTTTGTTCACGTGTAATCCAGTCGTCAGACTGCTCCAGGTGCTTGGAGCGTAGAAAATTCTTGTGTTCCTCCATACACGGAGCCACCAAGGCAGAATTCTGTAGAACTGTGTAGTGTGCTTTAGTGAGAGAATGCCCGTCCATACATATTATTTGATCCCCCTCTAGCGTGCCTTTTTCATCTAGTCCGCCCTTATGCCGCGGTTCAGGAACACCAATCAGTTTAAGGTCAGGAATAAAGTCAATACAAAACTCAATGACCTCCTCATTTTCATGGCCCTTCGAGATGCTTCCTTCTAGCCTAGCACGATTATGAACATATTTCTTCAATACTCCCATGAACCTCTCAAAGGGGAACATATTGTGTAGAAATACAAGACCCAAAACGTTAATCTCTTCATATAGGTGAACTAGGACGTGCATCATGATGTTGAAGAAGGATGGTGGGAACACCAACTCAAAACTGAGAAGACATTGCACCAAATCATTCTGTAACCTTGGTATGATTTCTGGATGGATTACCTTCTGAGAGATTGCATTGAGGAATGCACATAGCTTCACAATGGCTAATAGAACATTTTCCGGTAGAAGCCCCCTCAATGCAACCGGAAGCAGTTGCGTCATAATCACGTGGCAGTCATGAGACTTTAGGTTTTGGAACTTTTTCTCTACCATATTTATTATTCCCTTTATATTCGATGAGAAGCCAGACGGTACCTTCATACTGAGCAGGCATTCAAAGAAGATTCCCTTCTCTTCTTTGGTAAGAGCATAGATGGCATGACCCTGATGTATGACGTCTTTTCCGTGCATATGTTGCTGGTCCTCCCGTGCCTCCGGTGTATCTTTTGTCTTCCCAAACACGCCAAGAAGCCAAGTAGGGTCACGCAAAGATTCTTCGTCACGTGCATCACGTCGATTGCGGAGCGAACCTCTAGATCTTTCCAATAGGGCATGTCCCAAAATATAGATTTCTTCTTCCACATTGGTGCGCGTCCTTAAGCGTCCTTCAGAACAGGTTGTCCACCAGGACCCTTTCCAAAGATTACCTTCAAATCCTCGACCATATCATGTACATCAGCACCAGTACGATGTAGAGGCTTTGTCCGGTTATCCGCCTCACCTTTGAAATGCTTGCCTTTCTTTCTTACGGGATGCCTGCTCGGAAGAAATTGACGATGTCCCAGGTACACATTCTTCCTACAACTATCCAAATATATACTGTCAGTATCATCCAAGCAGTGCGTGCATCCGCGGTATCTCTTGTTTGTCTGTCCTGAAAGGTTACTGAGAGCAGGCAGGCCAATCATTGGTGGTCACGAATATCAACGCCTTTAGGTCAAATTATTCCTATTTGTGCTCATCCCACGCACGTACACCTTTTCCATTCCACAGTTGTAATAGTTCTTCAACTAATGGCCTTAGGTACACATACTTGTCCTTGCTGGGTTGCTTAGGGCCTTCGATGAGCACTCGCATCATAATGAACTTTCGCTTCATGCACAACCAAGGAGGAAGGTTATACAAACATAGAGTCACATGTCAGGTGCTATGGTTGCTGCTCTGCTCCCCAAAAGGATTAATTCCATCTGCGCTTAGACCAAACCATACGTTCCTTGCGTCACCTGCAAACTCCTCCCTGTACTTTCTCTCGATTTTTCTCCACTGCGACCCGTCAGCGGTTACTCTCAATTTTCCGTCTTTCTTACGGTCTTCTCCGTGCCATCGCATCGCCTTGGAATGCTCTTTGTTTTGGAACAAATGTTTCAACAGTGGTATTATAGGACCATACCACATCACCTTGGCAGGAATCTTCTTCCTGGGGCGCTCGCCCTCGACATCACCAGGGTCATCGCGGCTGATCTTATAGCGCAATGCACCGCATACCGGGCACGCGTTCAAATCCTCACTACTAGGAAAAGGCCTATTAATGGCGCACCTAATTTGGCCATTAATGGCGTATTAGTGGTGCGCCATTAGTGCCACGCCATTAGTATATTTTACTAATGGCGCACCCCCTGGTGCGCCATTAGTATCTGATATACTAATGGCGCACCACTGATGCGCCATTAGTGTATACATAAGTGCGTCATTAGTATGCCTCCCAGGGGCCATGTATACCCAGGTGCTCTGGCATACTAATGGCGCACAGCAACAAGATGCGCCATTAGTAACCTCGGCATACTAATGGCGCACTGTTCAGTGATGCGCCATTAGTATGCTTTGTCATACTAATGGCGCACTGTCATGTGATGCGCCATTAGTATGAATATTATGTTTTTTTTATTTTCCGTTTTTTGCACAGGTTATAAAATGTATAATTTGACAAAATATAGACAACACACATCAACAACAGATTCATCGAATACAATAGAAGATTAGTCTTTGAATACAATTCATCATATTAGTCTCCGAATACAATTCATCATATTAGTCTCCGAATTGAAAAGACCGAACAAAGATAGAACATTATATTACAAGTCTCGAGACCGCGAGTAGCGAGTTTGTCTTCACATTACAAGTCGATATCGATCATCTAAACTACCATCACATAGAAGAGAGTTGCGGTCATCACGATGAGCATCATCACGATGAAACTCGTCTTCATCTGGTTCCTCCAACGCTCTCTCCCCTCTCCCGCTAGATAGCGGGCGTATCTAGATTCGGCCTCGGCCCTAGTGGTGTACCCTTTGTAACTGTTACCGCTGAATCGGTGAACCTGTCTCCGACACTCCTCCCAGTCGTTGTAGACTCCGGGAACCTTACCCTTGTACACGACATACGTCGGCATCGCTATGCACTAGCCAAACGAAACGTTAGTACCAATTCACAGACAATACATAAGCAATATATAAGTATGCAACAGAACGATCGGAAGAGAAAAGCAAGACATTAATAGCATCGATTACATCTAAGTTGAACGACTCTCGAAACCAAAGAGACATACTACAAGTTCATTAAAGTTTAATTACAACATGAGCCAATCGATGTTTCAGAACTAGACATAGCATCACTGCTTTCGACTCGACTCAAGGGACCGAAGCATGGATGAAGCCGCCGTCTATCGTGGGAGTCATGAAAGAACGGGCGTTGTCAGCCTGCATTTGTAGCATTGTGTCGATGTCACTGTTGGACGGTTGATTTCTGAGGCAGAACTGCCCCGAGGTACGAAGGACATCTTGATGGATGATTTCCGCAAACTCCGACTGGATGCGAAAGAATTCTTGTCGGAGGTCCGCGTCCTGGATTGCCGACACGCTCTTTGCCCAATATTTGAGTTTACTCAGTAGCAGAAGTTGATGATGGTCCCGTACGATCGCCCGCATGTGATGGATGGCATAGTAGGCACCCTTCTGACCGCTAGGCGGCTGCTTGACGCAGCAGAACGTCGTATTGTGGGAGAACACGTGCTTGCCGTACTTACGAATAGGCCTGGTGAAGGTGCCTACAGATTTGGCGTAGCCAGGGAGAACATCATCAAGAACCTTCTTGACATTTGTGTAGTCTACGTTCGACTGACGGTCCGGGTCAAAATACGTGGCCATGGAATATTTGGGGCTTAGGAGGATGAGCGTGCAATGTGTGTCACTACAGAAAACACGGAATGTTAAAAGAAAAACGATCGAAATCTAAGAATTCATATGTTACGGGCCGGTTGAGGGGGGGACTTACTCGGGAAAGTAAGGCACGAGGAAGTTATCCTTATCTTGGTTTGCCAGAATGACGCCTTCGAGGTAAGAACTCGCGACTTGCCGGTCCCCAGCGCTGCCCAAGATCTTGGCACGCATGTAGAAGGGGTCGACTATCACGATGTCCGGGGTCTTGTCGCGAATGATCCGCATCTCCATACTCAGCGAAAATAGCCGAACGAAGGTGTAGTGCAGCGGATGAAGGTTCATCATAGCGTGGATGTCATCAAACCGCAGGACGATCGTACGCCCGATGGAGTTATCCACAAAGCCCTTGCCCTCTGACACCTTGGCCGCGAAAACCGGGTATACCACATCCTTCTCTCTGAGACGCCACTTCTCCAAAGAAAGAACACTGTCATGCAGACTCCGCATAGCACCGGTTGCAGCATTGAGTATATTTGTCGGTAGCATCGCCCTACCCGCCACATGCACCCTCCTCGAGATATCCTCAGGTGAAGGTGGCCCGTCCTGAGCACGGATCGTACTCGGTGCCGGCTGGCTCGCACCCTTGTTAGTCTTTCTTTTGCGTGCCTTCTTCTTCTCCTGTAATGGGACCGAGTTCTGCTCACAGACCACCTTCTTGAGTGTATTTGGGCTGATAATATTTCGCACCTCGCCTATCTGAGGCTCGGTGAAGTCGGCAGCTGGAGGCGTCTCCTGAGAGCTGAACGGAAGACGACGCCTGTTGCAACTTGGCTTCTCCGCGGTACCAGCTAGATCGCGCACGTCTTTTGTTGGGTTGGGTTCTTGAGAAGGAGCCCCCATGAAGTCGCCATCGTACCCATGTTCGGCAAAGTACTGATCGACGTTGCCAAATGTATCGTCGTTGTAGTCGTTCTGATCCTGTGCCATATGCATGTTTAGATCCAGTGGCATAGGGATGTCCGGCACCGTTGCGGTGGTCTTGCCATGGGGCCGACTTGGCGCCGGCACAACTGGCGGTGTTGTCTTTGGGGTGGTGTCCCCCGCCCCCAAACGAATCTGGCTCTTCGGCCAAAGCAGGGGCCAGCTCAGGCAGGCGCTGAGGGTCATCACGTCATCATCGTCGGCCCCGACGGGTCGAATCGGAGGTAACAACTCGTCGCAGCCTGGCAGCACCCGAACCAGTTGAACCCTAAACAAGTTGGGTGGCATCTGGGTACCATGGAACAAGGGGTTGCCCGGTTGAACGATTTGGTCCTTGGTGACATCGACCAACTCGTTGTTCACGAAGTGCAGGAGAGTGCACGGAACATCGGCGGCGCCCTGCGAAAACATGTAGGGCGTCAGGGATGCCCAGTCAAAGGCAAGGAGATGAAGTCCTCGGCCGAGAGAGGCTTAATTAGTTACCGTGATGATGGCGTCGAGCTCGGCTAATGTCGAGGCACCGCCAACGGCGGGCGTGCAGTTGACGGAGGGGCCGCTTGCTGCAGAGGTGCCGGCCGGCGTACACCCGGGTGCATTAAGCTCCCGTGCCGGCGTCGGAGACACCAATGCCGCCTCTGCCGGAGACACCAATGGCCCCGCCATCGCATTCTGCGAGTTGCTGGCCGTGAAGCTAGGAATCGGGGGCGGCCCCTGTTGGCCGCCCGCAATCCACGCACTCAACCCCTGGATCAAGGTAGGCACAATGGCGGTGATCGTCGCTCCGAGTCGTTGTTCCACTTGCTCTTGGACAATCTCCAGAATCCGCGCCACCTGTGCCTTGAGTTCTTGAACCTCGCGCGCCTGGCTTTCCGAGCTGGTCTTTTTCTCCTTCCGCACACCAGCGGTATAGTATGACCCCAATTTTGTGGACAAGCCTTTGCCGGCCACACGACCAGCTGACGTCGGCTTACTGAGCTTATCCTTGTTCTTCATTACATTCAACGCCCTATTTAGAGTGGTGTCCCAAGGGTTGCTCGTAGTCGACCCCGCGCTACTGCTTTCAGTCGCTTGCGGAAGGAATGTGAACCATTTAGAAATTTGGCTTCATTAATTAGAATGCAACCATATGGAGCTAATTACGCGGGGGTGTATTCCTTACCAGAACAAGATCAAGCGCCCTGGTCTTCGGATCCGTGGTAAGCTCCTTTGTTATCGGGTCCTCCTTGTACCGGGGCCTGACAAAGTTCCTGGTCTGCTTGTTACCGCTGTATTTCTCGAAGCGGGGCGGTAGGCCTTGCTCGGCATGCTCCGCGTCCTCCTTCTCCCATATAGGCTCCGCCACTCTGTAACCGCCGGGACCGAGTTTGTGTTCCCCTAAGTTCAGCTCCCGCATTTCTTTCCCCCCACTGACTTGATTGGGAGTTTGCGGTGCTCGAGCAATTGATCTTGAAGTCATTGTAGTCATCTTCGGTGATCGAAGGATTTTTCTCCTTGATCTTCTCATAACTCTCACCTTTCTCGATCATTCTCTTCACATTGCTTTTCCAAGTAGACAGGGCCTTGCTCATCTTCGTGAGGGCAGCATTGTTCACTTTATTCCCTTTGAGGCTTGTGTTTTCAAAAGCAGCGGGGAACTTGTATCGTTCGTGCAGCTTCGTGAAGAGGAGGTTGTGCAAATTCCCTCGGTCAGGATGCCTCAGGTTCTCGGTGTTGATCGAGACGGTGCTCCGGAGAATGCACCCGAGCTGAAGCGAGTACCCCTTGACTATTCGTTCGGGCGCCGTTGGATTCCCGTCGGAGTCCACTTTAGTAATTTCCTCCTTGAGGGTGCGGAGCACGGTCGGGCGCCGGTCCTTCCGTTGCCTCTTCTATTGGTTGCCATCTGTGCGTGCGCCGCCATCATCAGTGGTGGCATCATCGACGGCACCATCAGTGGTGGCATCAGTGGGGTCATCCTCGGCGGTACCATCAGTGGTCTCAGGATCGGTGGGGAAGGCGGCGTCCTCATACAAGTGAGGTTGTTCCTCCATCTCCTGGGACAGCTCCCAGAATGCCTTGCCGCCCGAACCCCCGGCCTCATCGTTGTGGGCCATGTTTCTCTCTAAATAGAAACAAAGTTTGGTCAAAAAGTTGGTTATTGTCAAGGAACAAGATCATGGTCTCATCATTTAGGGTTTGTCGACACCGAGGCATCCTAAAATCTAAGCTTTTATCATTGAGGGTTTTTCGACGCCGAGGCACCCTAAAAGCCTAAGCTTTCATCATTTCGGTTTTTATCGACACCGAGGCACCCTAAAAGCCATGCATTAGTCACAAGTACGCCGGGGCACTTGATCCTACTTAATTAACTACTAAGATACCCCGGCCCATGCATTAGTCACAAGTACCCCATATGTCCTATTTTTAGCGAAGTCATGCTAAAATTCACGGAAAATTTCAGCATGACCTTTGCTGAAAATAGGACATATGGAGTACCCGAATTTGCCGGAACGGAAGTTAATCGACACTCTGGCAAACTCAAGGGACTCTCGGGGTACCTGCAAAATCATTATCCCAGGTGGACATGGATGCAATGTCACATGTCACATGGATCCCACACCCACAGGAGCTGGTGAAGCTTCATGTGTATTTCACGAAAACCAGCCTGACTAAAGAGCTTTATGTAGAAAACAAATCACTCCACCAGCTCACACAGGATCCATCAGAGACATTCACCCAAGATTTGACAGCTGTCGTTGATTTTTTTTCTATGTTTGCACACAAAGTGGTGCTTCTATTGTAGTCTCCCCAGTACAGTTCATGTCCAATCTACCATACATTTGCTGCCAACTTGATCATCCCTCTAAGCAATTACTCAAAATTGATCAAAGTTTATGCATTAGAGAATATCAGTCATTGATATATGGGTCCACATATGTTATAAAACAAACACTAAAACAAATTGCATGCGTGATGCTGCTGATGATGACCAAGCCCAATTATCCAGGTGCTTTGTCCAACTATAAGCACAGTGGAGTGCAGCAAAATAAGTACAGAATTCTTTTGTTAATTCACAACTTTGTACACATACTCTGCATAGACAAAGTGCCTTCTTTTCATATATAATAACATGCATGGTGACGAGGAAACACTGAACCCTACATCAGGAAATAGCCTAGTAATCTATTGGCAAAGCAGTAATCATACAAGAAGGCAGGAAGGGAGCAGTAATCTATTGGCAAAGCAGTAATCATATTCATATATTTTAATCAAGTCCAGCGGGGAGGAATCTCGCAAAATTATATTAAAGAGTTGTAAAAGACCCGGAGACTACATTGAGACTCATTTTGTATATCATAGTTTGAAATGGCCAGGGAGGAAATCTGACTGACAAATGTTGAAGAAAATGGCGAAAGAACAGTTTGCTTTGTGCTCACCACGCAGGGGAGGAGGCGACGAGGTCCGGGTGGTGGTGGTGCTCCGGCGACACCTACATTGTACCCATGGGCATCCAGCAATTTTGCATAAGAGAGCATGTCTTAGGCTCAACCACTTGTTCAGGTTTATGAAAAAATTTAACCAATTTAACCAATTTAAGCATATGAATTGCCACCAGGACATGTTATGTATGTACAGTTAACCAATTTTCTTGTCGGTTCGAGAGCTGGTAGCACCACATTGATGTGTTTATGCCAGCTAGAGCAGAACTAGTCGTCCTCACAACAGAACTTTTGACTTGGTAAAAGAATCATATTCTTGAGTGAGTGCTGCGTGCAAGCAATCAGACATGGTCCTCTGACTAAAATAAACAGGGCAGCAACAACCAGCCATCATGCCTAACTGCCTACCCAATTCCCATTTCAATTTGCACTTGACCAAACCATGTCCATCGTGCCTAACAAGTAGCAACCTATTCATACAAGTCGGGTGACACATGCATGTGCTAATCAAACATGAAGGAAGGGCATACATATATGATTATTAACCAATCCGAGAGACTTTGCGGGTTTTCTGAACCAAACCAAGTGCAAGTAGCGCTAGATTTTAGCCTTTCACATCATCACCACTACGAATTCCACAACAGCCCTGACTAATTAACCGCATGATCGTAGAAAAGGAGAAAAAATCCCCACCCAGTTCGTCGAACAGAGCAGAGCACAAAAATCCCCTCCAGTGAATTTTACCACGATCTACTACTTGGGGCCGCGAATTCGCAGGACTGTAGGAGCATGGAATGGATAATAAGGAGGCGCATACCTAGAGGAAGAGACGACCACCGACAATTCTGCGAAGTTGAAGAAGAAGAAGCCGATCTGGATGGATGATGACGATCTCCTCCGTGCGCTCCGTGGATATTTGGGCTCCTGTGTGCACTCAACGGTGGTGTTGGGGCGGCGCTGGCGATGGTGGTGTGGACGGGGCAGCGCTGGTGTCGGGGCGGCGTCGAGGGCGGCGGGGCGACGGTGGTGTCGGGGCGGCGCTGGCGACGGTGGTGTCGACGGGGCGGCACTGGTGTCGGGG
>NC_041381.1:38458512-38511338 GCF_002162155.2 Triticum dicoccoides | reverse complement strand
GTCGAGGGCGGCGGGGCGACGGTGGTGTCGGGGCGGTGCTGGCGACGGTGGTGTGGACGGGGCGGCGCTGGTGTCGGGGCGGCGTCGAGGGCGGCGGGGCGGCGGCGTCAGGAGAGGAGAGGGGAAGGGGATCGCGGGCGAGGGCGAGGGAGAGAGAGGGGATCGATACGAAGTAGGGGCGGCACAATACTAATGGCGCACCACCCCTCGGTGCGCCATAAGTACATACATGCTAATGGCGCACCTCACCCAGGTGCGCCATTAGTATTTTTTTTACTTCTGCTCGAGCCAACAGGTTATCTACCACCTGACCTGATACACATCAAGTCTTCTCTACTAGCTCGACTGGTCAGCAGCTAGTTCTCACACCAGGAGGTCCTGGGTTTGATTCCCAGGCTCCATGATTTTTTTATGCATTTAAAATGTTGTTTGATACTTATTTGTGTTTAAATATGTTCAAACTTGTTTAAGTCATAACAGTAATATTTTTTTTATAAGACAGTAATAATTTTTTAAAAAATATCATCAAACAGTAATGCATGCCGGTGGAGCGGGGGAGGGTGCGGGGGGTGCGAGGGGTCGGCGGCGGCGGTTGAGTAGGGGAGGGGTGCGGGGGGTCGGCGGCGGCGGTTGAGTAGGGGAATCGAGGGTGCGGGCGGTCGGCGGCGGCGGCCGGTGGACCGGATCTGGCGAGGTGGGATAGCGATCGAGATGGAGGGGGATCGAGATCGAGTGTCCATGAAATTAAAATATATTCATGATAGTTCAAAAAGTGCCCATAAAATACAATCGAGAAATGAAGTCTACGATTTAAATACAATCGATCTTAGCTAGCTATCTCTTCACAATCTTCTTGCCCTTCTTTTTCGCAAATGGAGTTCTTCTATGGAACGGACGTCCTTTAGGTAGGGTGGTCCTGCTTCTTCTTCTGGTGTATGCTGCTACTTCATCATCGTCGTCATGTTCGATCCTCAGGTCGCCGTACTTGTCGAAGTCTTGCTCATTGGCTACTCCATCCATTCCGATGATCTTCATTTTGCCTCTCCTCACGACAACACGACTGGGCTTTGGCGGGTCAGTAATGAAGAAGCATTGGTCCACTTGGGAAGCCAGTACCCATGGCTCATTTTTCGCGGTGACATTTGCGCCCGCGGTCTTGGATTTGGCTTCGGGTATAACCATGGTGGTGAAATACCGGTCTTCTTTTATGACGTTCTTGGCCCATCTGACACGGAACATCGGGACCTGCTCTCCAGCGTAGCTCAGCTCCCAGATCTCCTCGATCCTTCCGTAGTATCTGTCCTTGTCGTTACCGGTGTAGGATTCCATCGTTACCCCGGAGTTCTGATAACCATCGCTCTTCATGTCCTTGGGCTCGGTGTAGAATGTGTAGCCGTTGATATCGTACGCCTCATAGGTCATCAGGTTGTGCTCGGCGCCCTGTGACAAGGTGAATATGAGTTGTTCTTCCGCGGAAGAATCCTCATGTAAAGGGTACGACAGAAGCTTCTGCTTGAACCAACGCGTGAAACATGAGTTGTGCTCTTTGAGTATATCTCCGTCCGTCCTCTGTTGGCCTCGGTCATTGTACGTATTCTTAATAAAGGTTTTGTGCTCTACCACCCAAGGATCGACCACGTCTATGTGTTGTAGCGCGACTAGGTTTGCTCTTTCAAAGTCGGCGAGTCGACCCTCGAAGTCGACATGCATTTCGCGGCGACCCTCACGGTGACCCCATCCAGCGAGCCTGCCGAGGTGCCTGTTGACGGGCAGACCAACGGGGTTCTCGATGCCTAGATAATTCGTGCAGTAGGAGATGCACTCTTCGGTCAGAAAGCCCCTGGCTATGCTTCCTTCTGGACGTGACATGTTGCGAACGTATCCTTTGATGACACCATTCATCCTTTCGAACGGCATCATGTTGTGCAGGAACGTCGGCCCGAGTTGGATGATATCCTCCACTATATGGACCAGCAGATGCACCATAACGTCAAAGAATGCGGGCGGGAAGTACATCTCAAGCTCGCATAGTATCACCACGATCTCTTCCTGTAGCCTTCTGAGTTGCCTCACGCCAATCGACTTCCGAGAGATGACGTCGAAGAAGTTGCATAGGCCAAATAGTGTTCCACGGACGTGCGTGTCCATGATCCCACGGATTGCAACTAGAAGTATCTGCATCATCAGCACGTGACAATCGTGAGACTTCATCCCGCTGAACTTCTGCTTCGCTGGGTCTAGGTATCTGCTTATCTTCCCCGCGTAACCGTAAGGAAGTTTTACTCCTAGGAGGCAGGTGAAAAACTGCTCGATCTCCTCCTGACTTAGAGTGAAGCACGTGGGAGGGAAGTCATTTCCGGTCTTCTTGGCCTTTTTGCCTTTGCGTCGACTTTCTGTGTCCTGCTTCGCCTCATCATCATCATCATCATCATCATCGTCATCATATATAGCGTGAAGCTCCTGCCTGATGCCCATTGATTTCAAGTCTGCCCTTGCTTTCGGCCCATCTTTGGTCCTCTCTGGCATGTTGAGCAGGGTACCAAGCAGACTCTCGCACACGTCCTTCGTGATATGCATGACATCAAGGCTGTGAGGCACACGGTGGATCTTCCAGTACGGCAAGTCCCAGAAAACAGACCTCGTTTTCCATACCTTCAGCAGCGGCTCTGGCGCCTTTCGCTTCTTTCCCGGCTCTGGCGCCTTTTGCTTCTTTCCTGGCAGTGGGCAGTCTTTCCAATTTTTCAACAGCTTGTCTATTTCCTCGCCGCTCCTCGTACACGGGCATTTTCGGGGTTCGGTTTCACCATCGAACAGATCCTTGCGTTTCCTCCACGGGTCATCATCGCGAAGCCACCTTTGATGTCCCATGAACACGGTTTTCAAAGACCCGGGATCTCTATCTAGCTGGCGATACGTTGTGTCACCCATGCACCTTACGCATCCAGAAAATCCATGGACTACCTGCCCCGCGAGATATCCGTAACCGAGATAGTCGTGCACCGTCGTGAGCAGTGCGGCTCTCATACGGAAATATTCTTTCTCTGCGGCGTCCCACGTATTGGCTGGCGTTTTCCACAGCGTGTCTAGCTCCTCCTTCAGCAGCCCCATATACAGATTGATGTCGTTCCCTGGTTGTTTCGGCCCTTCAATTAGCATACTCATGTGAATGTACTTCCTCTTCATGCACAACCAGGGGGGAAGGTTGTACATCCACACAAACACAGGCCAGGTGCTATGTGTGCTTCTCTGGCTGCCAAACGGATTGACTCCATCGGTGCTCGCGCCCAGCACGATGTTCCTTGGATCCTTCCCAAATTCTGGGTATTCAAAATTCAACGCTTGCCACTGGCTCGCATCCTTAGGGTGACTCAGCATCTTGTCTTTTTTAGCTATCTCCGGATCATTTGCGTCATCTTCTCGCTTCTCCTCCTCCCTATCCGCGTGCCAACGCAGGAGCTTTTCTACCTTAGGATCCGTGAAATACCGCTGCAGACGAGGAGTGATCGGAAAGTACCACACCAATTTTCGAGGAGCTTTCTTCCTCTTCTTGTATCGAGTGACGCCGCACACCGGACATATGGTAGACTCCGTGTGCTCGTCCCGATAAATGATGCAATTGTTCATGCACACATGGTATTTCACGTGCGGTAAATCCAGAGGACACACGATTTTCTTCGCCTCCTCCAAACTGGTCAGGCACTTGTTCCCCTTTGGAAGACGTTCGTGCCAGAATGACATGTTCTCGTCGAAGCATGCGTCGGTCATTTTGTGCTTTACCTTCATCTCCAGAGCCATGAGCGTTACTTTCAGGCGGGTATCCTCGGGCCTGCATCCTTCATACAATGGAGTAACCGCGTCTAACTCAAGTTGATCCATCTTGGCTTTCTCTCGGGCGGCAGCTCTTGTGTTATCCGTCTGCTTGAGAAGCAGCTCTTGAATATGAGGGTCCTGCACCCAGCCCATGGATGGTCCAGCGTCGTCTGCTCCGCCGGCACCATCATCATGTCCTGCATCTTCTACATGATGACTGTGTACAGCATCACCGTTGTGATCATCTCCTAGGGATTCTTCGTCTTCTCGCCCGCCCGAGCCACGGTGGTTGTCTTGCTTCCCTTCCTCATTTCTTGCCCGGCCCCCATGGACGACTTCGTAGTCATCTTCATCACCTTGCCACCGATAGCCATCCATGAAACCACGCAAGCGCAGGTGGTCCCGCACCTGCCCGGAATCCGGGTCCGCAATAAGGCTCTTCAGCTTGCATCTTCGACACGGACATCTTATCTCTGTCTCGTTCTTTTGAAGCATCTCGGCCTTCGCGGACCTCAAAAACCTATTCATGATGCCTTCGGTCATCGTGCGGACCATGGTCGCCTGCGGGGTAGAGCAAAATGATATTTTAGAACCAAGAAAAAATTTGGCATGACCTTCCCTAAAAATAGGACCAAAAAGAATGCTTAATGCCAAAAATTCTCGCCGAAACGGAAATGAATCAACATTCCGGCAAAATATTGGCAACTATCGCATTTCAAATACCGGTACACCTCCAAACACAAACACATATGCAACACCACAAACATATGCAACACCATGAACATACATAGATCTAGCTAGGCCATAAAAAGTGCATGTGCACATTGTTGTAGGGAGAACAACATAAATATAGCTTCCCCCCTTACTTACCTATCAAAACAAGGTAATTTAACCACTTAATTTGAATGAATCTATGGTGGAAATGAGGTGAAAAAGAGGAGGCACCCGAGACAAGGAGGAGGCGGTGGAGAGAATGAAGTGGGGAGAAAGTGAGTGTGGGAGGAGAGGCTGTCCAAAATATCTTGTTGCTGCCCACTTACTAATGGCGCACCAACCATAAATGCGCCATTAGTAATCTAGGTTACTAATGGCGCACTCTCCCTCGGTGCGCCATTAGTAGTTTTGCAAAAAAAAACATGCTAATGGCGCACTGTCCCACGGTGCGCCATTACTAGTTTAAACTAGTAATGGCGCACCGTGGGACAGTGCGCCATTAGTAGTTTTGCAAAAAAAGGAATAAAAAAAATAATAAAAAAAAACAACATTAGTGGCGCACTTACTGACAGGTGCGCCATTACTAGTTACAACTAGTAATGGCACACTTCCTCGGGATGCGCCGTTAGTATGTTTGGACAGGCGCGCTAGTTCAAAAAAAAAATTGATACTAATGGCGCACCTTGGGCCAGGTGCGCCATTAGTAGTTTCAACACTAATGGCGTATCAGAAGGTGGTGCGCCGTTAGTGTCAATCCCATCTATAGCCCTTTTTATAGTGTGGTGCCCAACTTTTTATTGTCAGCTTCACAATTCGGGTACAACAATTTCTTGTGATCCTCTAACATGCGCTGAAATTTCTTCTTCTCCTTTTCACTTGCGCAATTTCTCTTTGCATCGGCAATGACCCGACCTAGATCATCAGCGGGCTCATTTGATGCCTCTTCCTCAACTTCTTCCCGCATTGCCGGCTTAGCTTCTTCTCGCGTTGCTGGCTCAGCTTCTTACCCCATTGTTGTATCATCGTATTCAGGGAACCCATGGCCAGCATAGCTATCGTCATCCTCTTCTTCTTCATTGTCTTCCATCATAACCCCTCTTTCTCCGTGCTTGGTCCAAACATTATAGTGGGGCATGAAACCGGACTCAAACAAGTGGACATGAATGGTTCTTGAGTTAGAGTAATTGTGATCATTCTTACAGTCAGCACATGGACAAGGCGTAAAACCATCCGCCCGCTTGTTTGCCTGAGCCGCAATCAGAAAAGTATGCATGCCATCAACGAACTGGGGAGAGCATCGGTCATCGTACATCCATTGCCGGCTCATCCTCATTACACACCACCGAATAGACCAAATTAATACAAGTTTATACATAAAGTTTATACAACACTTAAATGCAACATACAAATAACTCTCTATCTAAAGCATTTAAATGCAACAACAAATGCGATCAAGTTTGCAACTAAGGTAACAATTGATCCGACAGCATAATGATACAAGCCTCACTATCAATGGCATATTTTCTAATCTTTCTAATCTTCAACCGCATTTTCTCCATCTTGATCTTGTGACCATCGACGACATCGGCAACATGAAACTCCAATTCCATCTTCTCCCCCTCAATTTTTTTCAATTTTTCTTTCAAATACTCGCTTACTCTTTCAACTAAATTTAACCAATAATAGGGTCAGTTGGAATTTCCAGTTCACATACCTCCTAGATAAAAATATATATGTCAACTTGATGGGCATAATTTGTCATAAACACGAAATGCAACAAATAGTTATAAAAGAGAATATACCACATCCAAATCATAACACGGACGAGGGCCGACGGGGATGGATATCAAAACCATGGCACTATGTATAACAAACAACGTACGGGTAAGATAATTATACAAGTAATTATATATCTAAATCACACAAACATGATTTTTTTTATATAAAAAGGATAAGAACAAGAGGCTCATCACAAGGTGGTGCCGGCGACGGGTCGGTGCGGACGATCGACGGTGGTTACGACGGAGACGGGAAGGCACTAAGTAAACCACACCTACATATGCAAACTAAGAGTTATTTTAAGCTCAAATTGCATATAAATCAAATAAACTACCACATATAATTTCGCCCAAATTACTAAAACCCACAAATTAATCATTATATAAAGCACTGCAAGAGCTAATCTAGCAATGAGAGATGAAAGGACAAAGTTGCTAACCTTTGTGATCACTTGAATGGATGGGGGCCTTCAAATCTTGACAAAATTTGGGAAAAATGTGTGATGAGCTCGAGGAGAATAAGGGATGAACAGAGAGGAGAGGGGAAAGGGGGAAGAACAGAGCAAGTTGGACAAAGGGTTTATATGTAGGATGACCTGTAGTACCGTTTCGTGGCACGAACCGGTACTAAAGGTGTTGGAGGGGCCCCAGTCTGACAATATCCATCCACCACTCTCTTTAGTACTGGTTTGTGTCACGAACCGTTGCTAAAGGTTCACCACGAATCGGTACTACTGAGAGCAGCCCGCCTAGCCCTTGGAAACGGCACAAATGGTCACATTAGTGCAGGCTCAATTTCAAACCGGGACTGATTAGCTGCACATTAGACCCTTTTTCTTCTAGTGTTCTGGTAGTCTCAAGGTGTTTGCATGGCTATTGTTTAGAGGCCTTTTCTCATTGGGTCTTATAGTCGATAAGATATTCAGGAGGTTGAATAGTGACCGCCAAATATGTGTGTAGGAACACTGCTGCATCTTAGCATCGCCTCAATAGTAGTTTGATATGTGTCCCCGTTGGCAAAAGGGGAGTGCCTTATTTTTTATTTTTTTTGAACTGGGCATAACCCCTTTCCATTATTGCGAGATAACGGAAATACAACCATGTCCAGAAAAATAAGACGGGAAAGAGGAAAGTGGGTTCAAGCATCGCCGGGATACCCACCATGAGCACTCGCCATCGAGATTACTCACCATGGGGCGAAAACCCGACGACACCATAAATCCAAGACACTAAACAGCTAGCTCACAGTTTCCAAAAGACTGACCACTACGAAACCACTGCTCAAACCAGAGCAACATGCCCCCATTATCCTCACGCAGGAGGTATGTAACCAAAGCAACAAAGCTTAACGCAACAGGTTCTCTCCCCTTCAGCACGCTCCCTCGTCCTGGTACGCCGCCGCGCAGATCCTCATCATGTGAGACGCGTTTTTCTTTAGCAGAGCACCTTCAGCCCTCAGGTTTGCCGCATCCTCCTGCTTCATCATACCTGTCCAGTAACAAAGAAGTGCACATGCAGAAAAGATGCCACTACTAGGGAAAACCCTAGTAGTAGCATGGGTTTTGAGGCTATCAGCAGCGCAGGCACCCGCGCTACCAATAAGGCGCTACAGCTAACTGTTAGTAGTAGCGCTGTCTGTACCCGCGCTACTACTATTGACTATATCAGCAGCGCATTTTCGGAACGCGCTACTATTAGTTAGCTATAGCGATTTCCTAAGCCCGCGCTACTGTTATATCTTTCACTATTTCCCCATTCCAGCTTCAATAAACTGCAATTTCTAGATACTAGGTACTACTAGATATCAATTTCATAAAGCATTATAGGTACTAGGTAGTACTCCCTCGGTTCCAAATTACTCGTCGTGGTTTTAGTTCAAATTTGAACTAAAACCACGACGAGTAATTTGGAACCGAGGGAGTACTAGATAACAATTTCATATATACTCAACATGCATCCTCAAGCAGTACAAGGTGACATCGACGACGATCATCATATTTAGTTCTAGATGATATCGATGACGACCATCATATGTAGTTCTACATGATATCGACGACGATCATCATATGTAGTTCTAGATGATATAGCCATACACACATATGTAGTTATAGATGATATCGACGACGATCATCATCCTCAAGCCTGGGCGGTGGGTGTTCCTGATAGTAATTAGGATGGCCTGTCCAACACGAAGATTCTTGCCAACGAGGAATCTCTTCCACCCAATCGAGTTTAAGTGTGTGCGACCGTCTGTGTCCATGCGGTAAGTACAGGTGGTGACGGAGCCCCTTGCGGTAAGGCGTAGTCCAGCTGAGCCTTCTTCATCAGGCTCGATACCACAACTCACAGATAGGTTCTTTGGCAATTTCTGAATAAGAAAAACATATCAATTAATAAATAGCCTCACACATACTCTTGCAAATATATTTCTATTAAGTCTAGATTTCTACACTATCAAAAGACATAGTACTATGCATTTGTACTAATTAATCATGAATTCTACTAATAAGTATATATGGATTATCTACACTATTAATAGTTCCTTGGATTCTACACTAATAAGCATGTGATCAGACTCTACACTAAAGCATATCAACGACTAGATTCCACACAACATATCATTGGACTCTACACTAAGCATATCATCGGATAATTTGCATTTGTAAGTATAACATACCATATCATGTCGATCGACCATGGTACTTGTCAGGCGGGTCACGAATGGCACCCCGACAAAGTCAGCACGTGGTGGAATTATGTCCCATAGGTTGCACACCTCCTCCTCGCTCAGCCTCATTCTTTGAGCTACAATGGCTTCATGAAGTGGGTTCTCATCATATTCATCGAGTGGGTCCTCATTATCTTCATCATCTTCTTCATCTGCATCATCTTCGTCATCTTCATCATCTTCGTCATCTTCATCATCTTCCACCAGGTTGAGTTAAATGACAGCCAGCTTGGGTCTTTCTGCTCTGAAGGAGAAGCTGATCAACTCACCACCAGTAAGACGCATGTGGGCGAGGAAACGGGCCCATCCATCTCCTCCAATCTGCGACATATTGCGTCCTTTCTCGACCTCCATAGTGTACGGGCCCCCAGGAGCCTCAAATGTCACAGTGTCTCCTGTTAGCTTGTTGAATGTCAACCTCACATTGCATGGGACGGTCTGTGTAAGAAAAGAAAAATGACACAATGCAGTAATGCCAACACTAAAAATAAAATAGTTGTTACATTTCATCTAATTTCTTACCGCCGTATGACAAAAACTCGGCTGGAAGGAGATGCCAAACAGCTTGCCAGTTGCAAGGCTGCTGGCGCACCTTGATTTGCACAGTCGACATAGTGGTGGTGGTGCGGCGCCATTTTCCTAAAGCAATATGAGCAAAGGATTAATGATTCACTTCACAGGAAAGAAAAACAGTAGCATGTGATATTTTCCTAAAGCAATATGAGCAAAGGATTAATGATTCACTTCACAGGAAAGAAAAACAGTAGCATAGTGGTGGTGGCGCCATTTTATGGACAATTATAATCCTAAGATCTAATAACATATTAGATGACAAGGTACCACGTACCAAAGCATTTCGGTGGCACCTATTGCCGAAAAAATAACAATAAAATGGTGCATACTAAATCAACTAAATCAACTAGCATACTAAATCAACTAAATCAAAATGTTCTAAATCAACTAAATCAACTAGCCTACTAAATCAACTAAATCAACTAGCCTACTAAATCAACTAAACCAACTAGCCTACTAAATCAACTAAATCAAAATTTCTAAATCAACTAAATCAACTAGCCTACTAAATCAACTGAATCATATCAACTAAATCAGAATGTTGCATATGAACTAGCCTACTAAATCAAAATGTAGCAGGGAGGAGGGAGAAGGAGGGAGACTCGAGGAGGGAGAAGAGAGTAGGACTGAGGAGGAAGGCGGAGCGAAGAGGGGCTGGCCGGCGGTGAGTGGAGGGAGAATGGAGGAGGAAGGCGGAGCGAGTAGGGGTCGGCCAGCGGCGAGTGGAGGGAGGACGGAGGAGGAGGCCGGTACCGAGTCCAGCGAGGAGGATGAGGTGATGGCGACGCAGATCGGAGTGTTGGGGAACGTTGCAGAAAATAAAAAAAATTCCTATGGTTTCACCAAGATCAATCTATGAGTTAATCTAGCAACGCGAGAGAGGAGTGCATCTACATACCCTTGTAGATCGAGCGAAAGCGTTCAAGGGAACTGGGTTGAGGGAGTCGTACTCGTCGTGATCCAAATCACCGGAGATCCTAGCGCCGAACGGATGGAACCTCCGCGTTCAACACACGTACGGTCAGGGAGACGTCTCCTCCTTCTTGATCCAGCAAGGGGGAAGGAGAGGTTGATGAAGATCCAGCAGCACAACGGCGTGGTGGTGTATGCAGCAGGGATCCCGGCCGGGCTTCGCCAAGCGTCTGCGAGAGAGAGAGGTGTAGCAAGGGGGAAGGGAGGCGCCAAGTGCATGGGTGCGGCTTCCCTCCCTCCCCCGTCTTTATATAGGGCCCCTATGGGGGCGCCGTCCCTAGGAGATGGGATCTCCAAGGGGGGCGGCCAGGGGGGTGGCTTGCCCCCCAAGCCAGGTGGAGGCGCCCCCACCCCTAGGGTTTCCCAACCGTAGGCGCAGGGGGGCCAAGGGGGGCGCACCAGCCCACCAGGGGCTGGTTCCCCTCCCACTTCAGCCCATGGGGCCCTCCGGGGTAGGTGGCCCCACCCGGTGGACCCCCGGGACCCTTCCGGTGGTCCCGGTACAATACTGGTAACACCCGAAACTTTCTCGATGGCCGAAACCTGACTTCCTATATATAATTCTTTACCTCCGGACCATTCCGGAACTCCTCGTGACATCCGGGATCTCATCTGGGACTCCGAACAACTTTCGGTTTACTTCATACTCATATCTTTACAACCCTAGTGTCACTGAACCTTAAGTGTGTAGACCCTACGGGTTCGGGAGACATGCAGACATGACCGAGACGCCTCTCCAGTCAATAACCAACAGCGGGATATGGATACCCATGTTGGCTCCCAAATGCTCCTCGATGATCTCATCGGATGAACCACGATGTCGAGGATTTAAGCAACCCCGTATACAATTCCCTTTGTCAAACGGTACGTTACTTGCCAGAGACTCGATCGTCGGTATCCCAATACCTCGTTTAATCTCGTTACCGACAAGTCACTTTACTCGTACCGTAATGCATGATCCCGTGACCAGACACTTGGTCACATTGAGCTCATTATGATGATGCATTACCGAGTGGGCCCAGAGATACCTCTCCGTCATACGGAGTGACAAATCCCAGTCTCGATTCGTGCCAACCCAACAGACACTTTCGGAGATACCCGTAGTGGACCTTTATAGTCACACAGTTACATTGTGACATTTGGCACACCCAAAGCATACCTACGGTATCCGGGAGTTGCACAATCTCATGGTCTAAGGAAATGATACTTGACATTTGGAAAAGCTCTAGCCAAACGAACTACACGATCTTTGAGCTATGCTTTGGATTGGGTCTTGTCCATCACATCATTCTCCTAATGATGTGATCCCATTATCAATGACATCCAATGTCCATAGTCAGGAAACCATGACTATCTGTTGATCAACGAGCTAGTCAACTAGAGGCTCACTAGGGACATGTTGTGGTCTATGTATTTGCACGTGTATTACAATTTCCGGATAATACAATTATAGCATGAACAATAGACAATTATCATGAACAAAGAAATATAATAATAACCATTTTATTATTGCCTCTAGGGCATATTTTCAATAGTCTCCCACTTGCACTAGAGTTCAATAATCTAGTTACATTGTGATGAATCGAACACCCATGGAATTCTGGTGTTGATCATGTTTAGTCCTTGGGAGAGGTTTAGTCAACGGATCTGCCACATTCAGGTCCGTATGTACTTTACAAATATCTATGTCTCCATCTTGAACATTTTCACGAATGGTGTTGAAGCGACGCTTGATGTGCCTGGTCTTCTTGTGAAACCTGGGCTCCTTGGCAAGTGCAATAGCTCCAGTGTTGTCACAGAAGAGTTTGATCGGCCACGACGCATTGGGTATGACTCCTAGGTCGGTGATGAACTCCTTCACCCAGATTGCTTCATGCGCTGCCTCCGAGGCTGCCATGTACTCCGCTTCACATGTAGATCCCGCCATGATGCTTTGCTTGCAACTGCACCAGCTTACTGCCCCACCATTCAAAATATACACGTATCCGGTTTGTGACTTAGAGTCATCCAGATCTGTGTCAAAGCTAGCGTCGACATAACCCTTTACGACGAGCTCTTCGTCACCTCCATAAACGAGAAACATGTCCTTTGTCCTTTTTAGGTACTTCAGGATATTCTTCACCGTTGTCCAGTGTTCCTTGCCGGGATTACTTTGGTACCTCCCTACCAAACTTACGGCAAGGTTTACATCGGGTCTGGTACACAGCATGGCATACATAATAGATCCTATGGCTGAGGCATAGGGGATGACACTCATCTCTTCTTTATCTTCTGCCGTGGTCGGGCATTGAGCCGAGCTCAATCTCACACCTTGCAATACAGGCAAGAACCCTTTCTTGGACTGATCCATATTGAACTTCTTCAATATCTTATCAAGGTATGTTCTTTGTGAAAGACCTATGAGGCGTTTCGATCTATCCCTATAGATCTTGATGCCTAATATGTAAGCAGCTTCTCCAAGGTCCTTCATTGAAAAACACTTATTCAAGTAGGCCTTAATGCTGTCCAAAAGTTCTATATCATTTCCCATCAAAAGTATGTCATCTACATATAATATGAGAAATGCTACAGAGCTCCCACTCACTTTCTTGTAAACGCAGGCTTCTCCATAAGTCTGCATAAACCCAAACACTTTGATCATCTCATCAAAGCGAATGTTCCAACTCCGAGATGCTTGCACCAGCCCATAAATGGATCACTGGAGCTTGCATACCTTGTTAGCATTCTTAGGATCGACAAAACCTTCCGGCTGCATCATATACAGTTCTTTCTTAAGATAACCGTTAAGGAATGCCGTTTTGACGTCCATCTGCCATATCTCATAATCATAGTATGCGGCAATTGCTAACATGATTCGGACGGACTTCAGTTTCTCTACGGGAGAGAAAGTCTCATCGTAGTCAACCCCTTGAACTTGCCGATAACCCTTAGTGACAAGTCGAGCTTTATAGATGGTAACATTACCATCCGCGTCCATCTTCTTCTTAAAGATCCATTTATTTTCTATCACTCGCCGATCATCGGGCAAGTCTGTCAAAGTCCATACGTTGTTTTCATACATGGATTCTATCTCGGATTGCATGGCTTCAAGCCATTTGTTGGAATCTGGGCCCACCGTCGCTTCTTCATAGTTCGAAGGTTCACCGTTGTCTAACAACATGATTTCCAGGACAGGGTTGCCATACCACTCTGGTGTGGAACATGTCCTTGTGGATCTACGAAGTTCAGTAGCAACTTGATCTGAAGTACCTTTATCATCATCATTAATTTCCACTCCAGTTGGTGTAGGCACCACAGCAACATCTTCCTGAGCTGCGTTACTTACCGGTTCAAGAGGTAGTACTTCATCAAGTTCCACTTTCCTCCCACTTACTTCTCTCGAGAGAAACTCTTTCTCTAGAAAGGACCCGTTCTTGGCAACAAAGATCTTGCCTTCGGATCTAAGGTAGAAGGTATACCCAATGGTTTCCTTAGGGTATCCTATGAAGACACATTTTTCCGACTTGGGTTCGAGCTTTTCAGGTTGAAGTTTCTTGACATAAGCATCGCATCCCCAAACTTTTAGAAACACAGCTTAGGTTTCTTCCCAAACCATAATTCATACGGTGTCATCTCAACGGATTTAGATGGTGCCCTATTTAAAGTGAATGTAGTTGTCTCTAGAGCGTATCCCCAAAAAGATAGTGGTAAATCGGTAAGAGACATCATAGATCGCACCATATCCAATAAAGTGCGATTACGACGTTCGGACACACCATTATGCTGAGGTGTTCTAGGTGGCGTGAGTTGTGAAACGATTCCACATTTCCTTAAGTGCATACCAAATTCGTGACTTAAATATTCTCCTCCACGATCTGATCGTAAGAACTTTATTTTTCGGTCACGTTGATTCTCTACCTCATTCTGAAATTCCTTGAACTTTTCAAAGGTCTCAGACTTGTGTTTCATTAAGTAGACATACCCATATCTACTCAAGTCGTCAGTAAGAGTGAGAACATAACGATATCCTCTGCGAGCCTCGACGCTCATTGGTCCGCACACATCAGTATGTGTGATTTCCAATAAGTTGGTTGCTCGCTCCATTGTTCCGGAGAACGGAGTCTTGGTCATTTTGCCCATGAGGCATGGCTCGCATGTGTCAAATGATTCATAATCGAGAGACTCTAAAAGTCCATCAGCATGGAGCTTCTTCATGTGCTTGACACCAATGTGACCAAGGCGGCAGTGCCACAAGTATGTGGTACTATTGTTATCAACTTTACATCTTTTGGTAATCACACTATGAATATGTGTAACATCACGTTCGAGATTCATTAAGAATAAACCATTGACCATCGGGGCATGACCATAAAACATATCTCTCATATAAATAGAACAACCATTATTCCCGGATTTAAATGAGTAGCCATCTCGTATTAAACGACATCCAGATACAATGTTCATGCGCAAAGCTGGCACTAAATAACAATTATTGAGGTGTAAAACTAATCCCGTATGTAAATGTAGAGGTAGCGTGCCGACGGCGATCACATCGACTCTGGAACCATGCCCGACGCGCATCGTCACCTCGTCCTTCGCCAGTCCCCACTTATTCCGCAGCTCCTGCTTTGAGTTACAAATATGAGCAACGGCACCGGTATCAAATACCCAGGAGCTACTACGAGCACTGGTAAGGTACACATCAATTACATGTATATCACATGTACCTTTAGTTTTGCCGGCCTTCTTGTCCGCTAAGTATTTGGGGCAGTTCCGCTTCCAGTGACCCTTCCCTTTGCAATTAAAGCACTCAGTCTCAGGCTTGGGTCCATTCTTTGACTTCCTCCCGGCAGCTGGCTTACCGGGCGCGGCAACTTCCTTGCCGTCCTTATTGAAGTTCTTCTTACCCTTGCCTTTCTTGAACTTTGTGGTTTTATTCACCATCAACACTTGATGTTCCTTTTTGATCTCTACCTCTGCTGATTCCAGCATTGAATATACTTCAGGAATGGTCTTTTCCATCCCCTGCATATTGAAGTTCATCACAAAGCTCTTGTATCTTGGTGGAAGCGACTGAAGGATTCTGGGAGATTAACTCCCAGCTGAGTCAAGCGGCCGTGCAACCCAGACATTTTGAGTATGTGCTCACTGACAGAACTATTTTCCTCCATCTTACAGCTGAAGAACTTGTCGGAGCATGAGCTTGGAAAACCATTTTCAGCTCTTCGAACATCTCATATGCTCCGTATTGCTCAAAATGCTTTTGGAGCCCCGGTTCTAAGTTGTAAAGCATGCCGCACTGAACGAGGGAGTAATCATCAGCACGAGACTGCCAAGCGTTCATGACGTCTTGGTTCTCTGGGATGGGAGCTTCACCTAGCGGTGCTTCTAAGACATAATCTTTCTTTGCAGCTATGAGGATGATCCTCAGGTTCCGGACCCAGTCCGTATTGTTGCTGCCATCATCTTTCAGCTTGGTTTTCTCTAGGAACGCGTTGAAGTTGAGGTGGACATGAGCGTTGGCCATTTGATCTACAAGACATATTTGCAAAGGTTTTTAGACTAAGTTCATTATAATTAAGTTCATCTAATCAAATTATTTAATGAACTCCCACTTAGATTAGACATCCCTCTGGTCATCTAAGTGATACATGATCCGAGTCGACTAGGCCGTGTCCGATCATCACGTGAGACGGACTAGTCATCATCGGTGAACATCTCCATGTTGATCGTATCTTCCATACGACTCATGTTCGACCTTTCGGACTCTTGTGTTCCGAGGCCATGTCTGTATATGCTAGGCTCGTCAAGTTAACCTAAGTATTTTGCATGTGTAAATCTGTCTTACACCCGTTGTATGTGAACATTAGAATCTATCACACCCGATCATCACGTGGTGCTTCGAAACGACGAACTTTCGCAATGGTGCATAGTTAGGGTGAACACTTTCTTGAAATTATTATGAGGGATCATCTTATTTACTACCATCGTTCTAAGTGAACAAGATACATAAACATAATAAACATCACATGCAATTAAACAGTGACATGATATGGCCAATATCATATAGCTCCTTTGATCTCCATCTTCGGGGCTCCATGATCATCTTCGTCACCGGCATGACACCATGAGCTCCATCATCATGATCTCCATCATCGTGTCTCCATGAAGTTGCTCGCCAACTATTACTTCTACTACTATGGCTAACGGTTTAGCAATAAACTAAAGTAATTACATCGCGTTTAATCATTGACACGTAGGTCATACAATAATTAAGACAACTCCTATGGCTACTGCCGGTTGTCATACTCATCGACATGCAAGTCGTGATTCCTATTACAAGAACATGATCTCATACATCACAATATATCATTCATCATTCATCACAACTTTTGGCCATATCACATCACAAATCATATGCTGCAAAAACAAGTTAGACGTCCTCTAATTGTTGTTGCATGTTTTACGTGGCTGCAACGTGATTTGTCAACTTCTATTTACCCTTCATAAGGACCCTTTTCATCGAATCCGCTCCAACTAAAGTGGGAGAGACAGACACCCGCTAGCCACCTTATGCAACTAGTGCATGTCAGTCGGTGGAACCTGTCTCACATAAGTGTACGTGTAAGGTCGGTCTGGGCCGCTTCATCCCACAATACCGCTGAAGCAAAATAAGACTAGTAGTGGCAAGAAAGTTGAAAACATCTACACCCACAACAGATTTGCGTTCTACTCATGCAAAGAGAACTACGCATAAACCTGGCTCTGATACCACTGTTGGGGAACGTTGCAGAAAATAAAAAAAATTCCTAGCCTACTAAATCAACTAAATCAACTAGCCTACTAAATCAACTAAATCAACTAGCCTACTAAGTCAACTAAATCAAAATGTTCTAAATCAACTAAATCAACTAGCCTACTAAATCAACTGAATCATATCAACAAAATCAGAATGTTGCATATGAACTAGCCTACTAAATCAAAATGTAGCAGGGAGGAGGGAGAAGGAGGGGCGACTTGAGGAGGGAGAAGAGAGTAGGACGGAGGAGGAAGGCGGAGCGAGGAGGGGCTGGCCGGCGGCGAGTGGAGGGAGAATGGAGGAGGAAGGCGGAGCGAGGAGGGGTCGGCCAGCGGCGAGTGGAGGGAGGACGGAGGAGGAGGCCGATACCGAGTCCAGCGAGGAGGATGAGGTGATGGCGGCGCAGATCGTAGTGTTGGGAACATTGCAGAAAAAAAATTCCTACGGTTTCACCAAGATCAATCTATGAGTTTATCTAGCAACGCGAGAGAGGAGTGCATCTACATACCCTTGTAGATCGAGCGAAAGTGTTCAAGGGAATGGGGTTGAGGGAGTCGTACTCGTCGTGATCCAAATCACCGGAGATCCTAGCGCCGAACGGACGGCACCTCCGCATTCAACACACGTATGGTCAGGGAGACGTCTCCTCCTTCTTGATCCAGCAAGGGGGAAGGAGAGGTTGATGAAGATCCAGCAGCACGACGGCGTGGTGGTGGATGCAGTAGGGATCCCGGCAGGGCTTCGCCAAGCGTCTGTGAGAGGGAGAGGTGTAGCAAGGGGGAAGGGAGGCGCGAAGTGCATGGGTGCGGCTTCCCTCCCTCCTCCCTCTTTATATAGGGCCCCTAGGGGGGCGTCGGCCCTAGGATATGGGATCTCCAAGGGGGGCGGCCAGGGGGTGGCTTGCCCCCCAAGCCAGGTGGAGGCGCCCCCACCCCTAGGGTTTCCCAACCCTAGGCGCAGGGGGGGCAAGGGGGGGCGCACCAGCCCACCAGGGGCTGGTTCCCCTCCCACTTCAGCCCATGGGGCCCTCCGGGATAGGTGGCCCCAACCGGTGGACCCCCGGGACCCTTCCGGTGGTCCCGGTACAATACCGGTAACACCCGAAACTTTCCCGATGGCCGAAACCTGACTTCCTACGGGTTCCGGACCATTCCGGAACTCCTCGTGACATCTGGGATCTCATCTGGGACTCCGAACAACTTTTGGTTTACTGCATACTCATATCTTTACAACCCTAGTGTCACCGAACCTTAAGTGTGTAGACCCTACGGGTTCGGGAGACATGAAGACATGACCGAGACGCCTCTCCGGTCAATAACCAACAGCGGGATATGGATACCCATGTTGGCTCCCACATGCTCCTCGATGATCTCATCGGATGAACCACGATGTCGAGGATTTAAGCAACCCCGTATACAATTCCCTTTGTCAAACGGTACATTACTTGCCCGAGACTCGATCATCGGTATCCCAATACCTCGTTTAATATCGTTACCGGCAAGTCACTTTACTCGTACCATAATGCATGATCCCGTGACCAGACACTTGGTCACATTGAGCTCATTATGATGATGCATTACCGAGTGGGCCCAGAGATACCTCTCCGTCATACGGAGTGACAAATCCCAGTCTCGATTCGTGCCAACCCAACAGACACTTTCGGAGATACCCGTAGTGGACCTTTATAGTCACGCAGTTACGTTGTCACGTTTGGCACACCCAAAGCACACCTACAGTATCCGGGAGTTGCACAATCTCATGGTCTAAGGAAAAGATACTTCACATTTGGAAAAGCTCTAGCTAAACGAACTACACGATATTTGAGCTATGCTTAGGATTGGGTCTTGTCCATCACATCATTCTCCTAATGATGTGATCCCGTTATCAATGACATCCAATGTCCATAGTCAGGAAACCATGACTATCTGTTGATCAACGAGCTAGTCAACTAGAGGCTCACTAGGGACATGTTGTGGTCTATGTATTCACACGCGTATTACGATTTCCGGATTATACAATTATAGCATGAATAATAGACAATTATCATGAACAAAGAAATATAATAATAACCATTTTATTATTGCCTCTAGGGCATATTTCCAACACGGAGGAGGGGCGATGGGGGAGGACTGGCGGCGTGGGGGTTGAGGGAGAGATCAAGTGTGTGTGAGTGTGATCTGGATCGGATAGGTGAGTGGGGGAGATGGAATGGCTTAGCAGTAGCGCACTATAGCAAGATGCGCTGCTGCTAAACGACCTATCAGTAGCGCCTTTCGCCGAGAACGCGCTACTGCCATGTTAGACATAGACATAAAAAATACATTGATCATCAATTGTCTTTTTGTGTACAATCTGATTTGTCAATAGGAATCCTCGACGGTTGGTTTAAGAATAGGCGAGGATTCCTATTGCGGCCACAGATCCTACACATAGAGTTCAATGAAGACCAAGTGCTTGTGAAAGTTGTAGAAGTACATATTTAAGGTTGTACAAACTCTCTTCACGGAGCGAGGTGGGACTGAATTTTTGTAGTAACCTTAGTAGTAGCGATTATTGCGTAAATGCGCTGCTGCTACGATCTGTAGCAGTAGCGCTCTTTGTATTAACGCGCTGCTGCTATAACTGGCCTCACGGCGGCGTCATGGGAATTTTAGCAGTAGCGCGTCCTAGAGTGTGCGCGCTACTGATAAACTTGTTTCAGCAGCGAGTTTTGAAAGCACGCGCTACTGCTACATAGCAGCAGCGCCTGATTTTAAAGCGCGCTGTTGGTAAGATTCTGTGTATAGGCTTTTCCCTAGTAGTGTGCATTCAAATAGGGTTTTGAGAGGAATATGCTCAAAAGTAGCTCGGTTGCGGGAGGTCCACATAGCCCAGCACATAGCCGCAATGCCAGTTGTATAAAATGTATCACCACCAGGGAAAAATACATAACACCAAACATATGCATGCCACAAGTTGTCAGGGCATAATTCAGTGCCAAACATGCATCCCACCACTCTCCGGGTAACCCTGGCAACATGACAAGTAAAAAAGAGATGCTGGGATATGGACTTATGGACTTGTTCTTACTAGAATTTCAGAGTATTCACATGCCCAAATTTGCGGTAATTTGTCATGGTTGAAATGGTTCATATTTCACCCCAAATGTGTTTATTTCAAGATCAACTAATGCATTTGTCATGGAGATCGGTCACCAGTGAAATTCAATTTTCATCATGTATTCTCAAACTTTTTAGGATGGTCTGCATTCGCTTTTAACAAATATATATGTTGGGCCAGAACACTCATGGGTTGTGACTACAAAATTCTGGTTGTCTCAAGGTGTTTGCATGGCTATTGTTTGGAGGCCTTTGCTCAATGTGTTTTATAGTCGATGAGATTTCCAGGGGTTTGAACGCGGACCGCCAAATGTGTTTGTAGGAACGCTGGTGCTCCCGGTGTGACGTGGTTTCGTTATGAATCGAACCTCTTTCTCTATCTCTATCTTATCGGGGGATGTGAGAGGTTTAGGCGACAGCGACAAGTGCAGTGTTCTTCTCTCTGACATTATCTCCTTAAACGTGTATGTTGCTCTCATCCAAGAATCTAAGATAGAAAAATTATCCACAACCAAGTTAAACTCGTTTCTTCCCCGCTTCCTTGACAAATCCGTGTCCCTCATAGGATAGGAGCACGATTTTCTCCCAAATGCTAATTAGCGCAGCTGTGCTAATTAGCTCTCCTGAGCGCACACCCGTGCAAGGATGGCAATGGGTAGGGTATGGGGCGGGTAGAACAATACCATACCCTTACTCGTGTAGTTAATGGGTACAAAAATCTATCCATATCCGTAACCATGGGTATGAAACTTTAACCGTACCCATACCCATTGGGTACCCAACGGGTAGATCAAACAATACATAAGTTATTGATAATTTTACATTCTTTCATAGCACATTTGATAAGAAAAAACATTTATCTCAACTCAAGAACATATATACGAGTACAAAACAATTATCTCAATTCAAACTGACAGATAACTTTAGCATGGGTACACAAGCTCATGACACATTCCACCAAATAACATCTGACAAGTAACATGTCAATACAAATGGGTAGGGTATGGATATATCCATCGGTATAATGCTATACCCGTGCCCTACCCATGACTTAATGGGTAGGGTATGAGTATTACCCATGGGTATAAAATTGTACCCATACCCTACCCATGCGGGTACGGTATCCGCGGGTAGCCGTACCCATGGGTAAAATTACCATCCTTACACCCGTGGAAGCCGTCGGATCCAGATCAAGGGCGTCAGGTGCCGTACGATCGGAAATCAACGCACCCACCTCCTCTCTCTCACCCTCCCGATGCGGCAGCCTCTTCCTTTCTCGCTCTTATCTCCCTGATGCGCCGCCGCGCCCATCTTCGATGCACCAGCAGCACCACAAATCGCGCCCGTCTCCCTTGCCCAACCACCGCCCACCATCTCCCTCCTCTCCTCACCCTCTCCTCCCTCGCCCATGGGCTACAAGCAGAGCGAACGAAACTGGTGGTCCACCCTCGATCCGACGCCAGCGCACGGTAGCGGCTCTCTCCGAGCGGCAGTGTGGGGCGCGGAGGTGGAGTGCTCCCTCCCCACCCCCAGCAGACGGGCGCGGCGGCACACTGCTTTCTCCCAACACCACCCGAGCGGACGCCCATGGTTCCTCCCCTACCTGATCTGACACGCAAGACTACGGCGGCGCCCAACCTTCTCTACCTATTCTCTCCACTCATCACCATTTCATTTGGTTGAATGAAGTTCGCAATTTGTCGTTGCATACTTATTTGATCTGTTATGGTAACCGGTAGGCAGGGCTAGTTTATGGAGTTTTAGTCCTGAACTTGATGAAGAGGAAGACAAACATGAGCAGCCGTGTCCATACTGCTTAATGGATGCGTGCATTTTCCATTAAGTTAGTTTCGAAGCATTTTTATAACGGTACTTATATGTTGGAGTTGGAGCAAGTTGTGGCTACTGTACAATTTGCATGCATTTTTCCTTTTCCTTTCATGTAAATTGGCTATTGTTTCCTAATGAAATTTCATTGAAATATTTATACTCTAGGTTAGTTCAAGCAAACTGATGGACATAGTAACCAGTCAATTGATCGGTCTCTTATTATAATCATTTATTTTCTATTAGCTGATTTGGACTTTGTATGTTTGCTTGAGTTAGTGTTCCTATATCTATCTGCTACACAAAGCATGCAAATGTGTGTGTTTAAGGTATTGCTACCATTCAGAGCATGGGGATAAACCACACTCAGGTTGAATTGTTCACGTATTTCTTGATTAAATGAGACGGTGCATACAGAACTCCCTACGCAATTGTGCAATGCCCAGTTCTCTTCATGTGATTTTTGTTCCATGTAAGAGAACACACCCCATGATTTTGTATTTTTGAATGTTATTTTTTAATATAATTTAATTTGTCCTTATATGAAAACATTCGCTATTTGTAGGTACAAATTAAATAGCGACCACATTGGTTCAGGAAACTGTACTTCGTTTAGCAAAAGAAATATGGCATGAACAAGCTTAATTATTCCGCATGTTCTGCATTTAGTCAATGTCATATGATGAGGTTATGACATATGTCAGTATCATGAAATTTACTTTAGGGTGTGATAAATTTGCTCAAAAGTTTCAATGAAACCTCATATGCAAAAAATTATGGGATAATTAGATTTATGCCCCTAGTTGTGTCCCACTTGTCTGTTTTACCCTAATTACTAAAAGTCACCCGTTCTGTCCAAGTCACTTTGCTCCTCTTATGCTTTTGCCCTTTGACCGTTTGACCGTCGGTTTGAAAACTTCATAACTAATTCATACTAAATCATAAAAATGCAAATAAGATAACAAAATGTTCAGAAAAACATCACCTATATGTCAGTGTCATTTGTATTCATGAAAAAGTGTTGAAAAGTGCACATCCAAGTTTTAACTCTTTTGATACCACCATGAATAGTAAACTCTAACAATATTCAAAAAAATATGGTGGCAAAGAATGGAAAATGTTTTAAGTGCCTGCCAAATTTCATCAGATAATAACATTCGTGGGTGTCGCGGCAAAAAAAAAAAATCAACACTCCAAAATAGATTATTTTTTTGCCACGACTTCCACCAATGTCGTTCCCTGATGAAACTTGGCAAGCACTTAGAACATTTGTCGTTCTTTGCCTCCATATATTTTTTGGATTTGTTTGAATTTTTTTAGAGTTTACTATTCATGGTGGTATCAAAGAAGCTAAAACTGGGATGTGCACTTTCCAACACTTTTTTCATGAATGCAAATGACACTGACATATAGGTGATGTTTTTTCGAACATTTTGGTATCTTACTTACATTTTTCTGATTTAGTATGAATTAGTTATGAAGTTTTCAAACGGACGGTCAAACGGTCAAAGGGCAAAAGCATAAGAGGAGCAAAGTGACTTGGACAGAACCGGTGACTTTTGGGAATTAGGGGTAAAACAGACGAGTGGGGTACAACTAGGGGCATAAATCTAATTATCCCAAAAATTATATCCTAAGGGCCTGTTCGGTGCTGATTGAAGAATTTTCTCTCCGAATGTATAGTACACTCCCTGTATGAAGGTTGTTTTTGTAGTTTCTCTTGCATAATGAGTTGTATGCTTGTTGCCTGTGCCAAGGTTAGGTCGCCCCCATGAGCATGAATGGATATGATTTTGATTACTAAAGATTCAGGATAGAAATGAAATTATATTCATGTTGATTTATCACTATGAATGTTTGTATCACCAATGGAATAGAATGCCCCATTTTGCATTTCTTTAATGCCAAATTATCTTTATATTGAATTATTACGGTTCTATTCAAAATTGTGAATCTTTCTCTAAGCTGACGTAGGAAATTTTACTATCGACTTACACTTCCCATAGGTAAAATCTAATTTGATTTTGTACTTGAGATGTTGAACTATAGGCTGCTTAAGATAGTATGTTTTGTACTTTCCAAGTAGTACCAGGAAATGAGTTGCAACCGAGCCCTTCCAACATGGATTCATTTAGAACATCCCGCCACCATATTTACAAGATATAAAGGAGAAATATGAGGCCGAAACTGAGAAGTTTTGCACCGCCTGTGTATTACACCTCGAACAGTGGTTACAAAAGCTCCAAATAAATCTGAAACTGGCCATGGACCTGGATCACCCAAGTGATAAGAATGCCTCTGAGATACGATCATAAACCACTTAATTTGCGTTGCTTGGTTTTCAGTACATGTAGAGTTTTAGTAAAGTTATAATGCCAATACTTTGTCCTCTATATAGCTATGCTTTCATTGATGCATAAATGGAAAAAATATGTTCACATTTTTAATGATTATATGCATGTAGATTAAATTTCTAGCTCGTGCAGCGGCACGGCTTAACGACTAGTTGAACTGAACCGTATGCCCTAAATCGCTCACGCAACAAATATCTGAACCGTGTTTGATGCATCCGTCATCGCAAACCTTTTGTACCTTTTGTGACGGATTTTTTACAACACCGTTTGCGATTATTGCATCGCACACAATTTCGCCGAAGGGTCTCTGATCGTAGTATCTCGTTAGCAGCATCTTGCAGTGGTGTGAGATACTCTTATGATCATGTGTTTGATCATATATGCTTTAATGTGTGCTTGAATGATGATATCTTAATACTTGTGTTTGATCAATCATGTTTCCCTTGGTGATGAGTGCATGCGCTTCACATTCTATCATTTTGAGCACTCCACCAAGATGTATGTGACATGGAAGAGTAACCCATGATCCTAATCGATTGTGCATTTGCATTCAAAAGCAAATTTTAAATAATGCACAAATTTAGAGGGAGCTCTTGATTGTCACATACTTATCAAAGCGACGATGTATTTCATTCATATTATTATTTGTCGAAGCTTTGATCTGTATGTTGTCATCAATTACCAAAAAGAGGGAGATTGAAAGCGCAACTAATGCCCGAGTGGTTTTCGCAATTCATAACAACATATAGCTCACTGAACTAATATTCTTTCAAGTTAAATATTTAAGAAAGTTCAATTATTGGCATTGCATGGACTAGAGATGTGGACCTCTCAAAATGCTAAGGACAAAGATTGGCAAAAGCTCAAGACTCTTCATTTCTATTTTAGTGATCCAAGATCACATTGAGTCTATAGGAAAAGCCAATACTATTAAAAGGGGGTGAGGTGTTGCTTAATGGTCTATTTGCTCAAGATGCTTAGTGACATGCTCCAAAGCCCTCAACCACTTTCTCAATTCCAAATATGTCTTAAAACTCAAGTCAAACTCGGTCCCACCGATTTGATCTATCCGGCGCCACCGAGTTCTGTTGACATAGCCACTGCTAGAAACCCTAATCAGTTTGGTCTCACCGATAGGGATTTCGACCTCACCGAGATGGGATTGCAAACTCTCTGTTTCCCTTCTTAACATTTCGCTCCCACCGAAATGAGCGATTGGTCCTCTGAGTTCGCAATGCAAACTCTTTGTTTTCCTTCGTAATGTTTCGGTCTCACCGAAATGAGCGATCGGTCCCACCGAGTTCACAATGCAAACTCTCGGTTTCCCTTCATAACATCTCGGTCTTACTGAAATGAGCGATCGGTCCCACCCAGTTTGCCCGACCAACTCTTTGTTTGCTTATTGCTAAAATCGATCTCACCGAGTTCATGCAATCGGTCACACCGAGATGAGGTTTTTCCCTAACCCTAGCACATCGGTCCCACCGAGTTGATCATGTCTGTCCCATCGAGAATCATAACATTCACATTTTGAACTGATTCGGTATCACCAAGTTCACCAATTTGGTCTGACCGAGTTGGGTCAAATGTGTGTAACGGTTAGATTTTGTGCGGAGGCTATATATACCCCTCCATCCCCTTCTCTATTCAAGAGAGAGCCATCAGAAGGTGCCTACACTTCCACTACTCATTTTCTGAGAGAGAACCACCTACTCATCTGTTGAGATCAAGACATTCCAATCCAACCATAAGAATCTTGTTCTCTAGCCTTCTCCAAGTTGCTTTCCACTCAAATAATCTTTCCACCATAGCCAAATCTGTGAGAGAGTGTTGAGTGTTGGGGGGACTATCATTTCGAGCACACGATCAAGGAGTTCATCATCAACACACCATCTATTACCTTTTGGAGAGTGGAGTCTCCTAGATTGGTTAGGGGTCCCTTGGGAGACTCCGTCAAGATTGTGGTGTTGAACCAAGGAGTTTGGAAGGGTAAGGAGATTGACTACTTCATGAAGATCTACCCGAGTGAGGCAAGTCCTTCGTTAGCGATGGCCATTGTGGGATAGACAAGGTTGCTTCTTCGTGGACCCTACGTGGGTGGAGCCCTCCGCGGACTCGCGCAACTGTTACCCTTCATGAGTTGAAGTCTCAATCAATGTGGATGTACGATAGCACCACCTATCAGAACCACGCAAAAATCTCTGTGTCTATATTGCATTTGCCTTCTCCAAACCCTTCCCTTTACCTTCATATGCAATGTTTTACTTTCCGCTACTACACTCTTAGACTTCCATGTGTAGGTTGATTGCTTGATTTGTGTAAGTTGCTAAAATCTTCCAAGACTTAAAATTGGGAAAAGGCTAAATTTTTATTTGGTAAAGTACTCTAATCATCCCACTCTAGACATACTTTCGATCCTACGCATGGAGATCATCACCCACCTAGACAAGGTAATGGATATGAGAGCACTTTTCCAGCAGGAGCGCGATCTATGACACCTACTCAAGATGAAGATCCTTGGCCTATGCTCTCTAGAACGAACAATTGCGCGACAACGATCAAGGATTCTTTCCCGTCACGAGGGAGATGCGAACAACAATTTATTCCACAAGCATGCCTACCATCGGTAGATGCAAAACATGATCACCACCATCCAGCATAGGGACACAACTGCAAGCGGCCATGACGAGATTGCAAATGTGGTGGATAACTACAATACAAATGTGTTTGCTGATGCACCTTTGAGAGCCCACACCATCGACCTCAGCCTCTTACAGATGCCGACCATGAGCCTGACGCACCTGAAAGAGCCTTTTACTAGAACACAAATTTGTTGTGGGCGTAGATATTGTCAACTTTCTTGCCACTACTAGTCTTATTTTGCTTCAGCGATATTGTGGGATGAAGCGACCCGGACCGACCTTACACGTACGCCTACATGAGACAGGTTCACCGACTGACATGCACTAGTTGCATAAGGTGGCTAGTAGGTGTCTGTCTCTCCCACTTTAGTTGGAGGGGATTCGATGAAAAGGGTCCTTATGAAGAGTAAATAGAATTTGGCAAATCATGTTGTGGCTTTCACGTAGGTAAGAAAACGTTCTTGCTAGAATCCTATTGCAGCCACGTAAAACATGCAACAACAATTAGAGGACGTCTAACTTGTTTTTGCAGCATATGCTTGTGATGTGATATGGCCAAAAGTTGTGATGAATGATATATATGTGATGTATGAGATCATGTTCTTGTAATAGGAATCACGACTTGCATGTCGATGAGTATGACAACCGGCAGGAGCCATAGGAGTTGTCTTAATTATTGTATGACCTGCATGTCAATGATTAAACACCATTTAATTACTTTACTTTATTGCTAAACCGTTAGCCATAGTAGTAGAAGTAATAGTTGGCGAGCAACTTCATGGAGACACGATGATGGAGATCATGATGATGGAGATCATGGTGTCATGCCGGTGACGAAGATGATCATGGAGCCCCGAAGATGGAGATCAATGGAGCTATATGATATTGGCCATATCATGTCACTACTATTTGATTGCATGTGATGTTTATCATGTTTTTGCATCTTGTTTACTTAGAACGACGGTAGTAAATAAGATGATCCCTCATAATAATTTTCAAGAAAGTGTTCCCCCTAACTGTGTGCCGTTGCGAAAGTTCGTTGTTTCGAAGCACCACGTGATGATCGGGTGTGATAGATTCTAACATTCAGATACAACGGGTGTAAGACAGATTTACACATGCAAAACACTTAGGTTAACTTGACGAGCCTAGCATGTACAGACATGGCCTCGGAACACAGAGACCGAAAGGTCGAACACGAGTCATATGGAAGATACAATCAACATGGAGATGTTCACCGATGATGACTAATCCGTCTCACGTGATCGCTCGGCCGTTCGATCGCTCGACCGGTCGTCCGTAGGGAAATGTTTCCCTTTTTGTTGGCGTTTTGATACCGATAGTTCTGTGGGACTGAAACCTCTAATGCAGTAGTTTTTTCTTAAATCCTCTTAGTCGCCTGACATTTCTAAACTCCTAGAAACTTTCGAACAATTTCAAGTGACAACCGATTTTATAAATAAGTTGTTGAAAATTCTCATACTCTCAAATCATGTACTATATCCATCCTGAAAGGCATATGTAATTTGAACACGTAGATCTAAGCAAAGCAGTGCAAATTAAAGTCTTAATCACATATCATTTTATAGACCTGAGTGTAGACTTCAGCCTTAAAGATACTAGTTCCTCAACAACATGTCAGAGCACCCACACTTAGCGAAATAATTTCATGAGAAAATGAGCTTGTCTTGGATAAAAAGTTTTATGCGTAGTCAATTGATTGCGGAGCGATTGGATACATTTTTTTTTGTTTTCAACCCCAAGAACCCTGTATTCATAACCAAGATTGGGCCGAATATTTGGCAGTTCAAGGCTGCATATATTGGATGAGCAATAGAGACGTTAGCTCTTCAACAGCTATGGCTACACTTGAGGGGTGAACAACAAAAGGCCCAGATATGTGAAGTTAGGTGAAGCAATGAAGTTTGCGTTTACACCATGTCTATAAATAACTAGCTTGCTCGTATAGACAAAGCAATGCTCAAGACTGCAATTGATGCATGTGACAATCACGTACAATATCAACAAGTCTATGGAGAAAGCAAAAATAGCCGACACGATAAGTGGTACTGGAAGTTGAATGCAGACATATTTTAGAAATGGGAAACATTAGAAATTTGTGCTAGAGAAAGATGCAAATGGCAAGTCCTGGTTCCTTCCAACTGCGGGCAAAGCACCAACAAGTTGGTGGATCTCCCCGACACATAGGCACAACCATGTTCACTCTCAGATCTACAGGGCATTCGTGTGGGGAATGCGCAATCTTTCCATGACATTTTGAAAAAAGAGGATAACCCCCGGCCTCTGCATCGAGCGATGCATACAACCATCTTTATTGTATTCTTCATCAGAGTCTATCAAAATAAATACAAGGAACAACCTAAAGCCACTTTCCTTGTGACCTATGTCGCGACACCTACAGATAAGATGATGTGCCCTGAACGCACCAACATGCACTATCTAATTCGATGGTCTCATAAACCTGCCCTGCGGTGATTTGGGTGCACCAACCGGTTAGCTGACCCACAACACGCGCCGCATGAGCAAACTCTAGGATCCGCCATAGCCATCTACTACCGTCACGTCTTTAGGCCCAACTGCCATAAGCCTGTGCACATCCATCAACCCACATCTGACGTCGAGACTCTATTGAACAACGCCGCCAAGATGTGCCGTCTTTGATGCTGTAGATGCAACCTCACTCCACCTCTTGCCCCCTCCAGTAACTATCTGCTCCAAAAGAATGCCCTTGGGAGGGAGTATGGCACGAGAGTCTTTGTCATTATCTGATTCGGCAGACCAAGATATAGGATCTTTAACGCGGTAGATGCCCACTAGAGGAACAGGGGCATGCCATCTACACCTGCCAATGACAGGGGTGACACGGGCGACGCCGGCGGCGATCGCCGTGATCCGGATGCCGGCGTCCGTTGTCCCTGGTGTGAGGCACGTCGGCGGGAGGTTTTGGGCACGTCGGCGGGATGAAGACGACGGGGATCGTGCCGGAGACTCATCGGAGGTGTACTCGCCAACGCCTTCGGACATGATATGTGAGGCGTTCAATCCCGGGTATTCGGAGGAGGAAGTGGCCACGATTTAGGACGATTTCATGCCGATTGATGAGCCGGCGCGGCAAGGACTGCGTTCCGAGGACAAGGTGGAGGTCGTTCGCCGGATTATTCACCAGAGGACAGCGGCTTCTGCGATCCGGCCCTGCAAAGGCCATCTAGCCAACGTATGCATCAAACCAATCACTTTGTCAGATTTCTTCTTGCTGGATTCCTGGACTCATGTGGTTAGAATGAAGAAGAGGAAGGTCAGGCCGGTGGCGGCGCCGCCGGCGCCGGTGATCAACATGGCGGCCAGGGAGTCCCATTTGAATCAACTGCTGGATCAACCTGGGCCTGTGGACAGGCGGGATGTCTCGGACTTTAGCCTGCCTGGGTATGTGGCCCAGCATGTGGGTTCTAAGGAGGGGGACCTCCTATAGGACGCATTTTGCGTCAAACAGTAGCTGGACGCACACAGGCGACGCACGACTGGGCCGGCCGATGGACTTGTATTTCCTGTCGAGCGCGCGACTCAAAGAAACACCAAAAACAGAAGGCAACACTGGGATTCGATCCTAGTATCTCAATCACACGAGACTTCGAACCGTGACAGGCTAGCCAGTCCACCACTCGGCTGCTAGCGAAACGATAAGGCGCCCAATGCTATAACAACCCACATCCGGATTGAGATTTTTGGAAAAAAACATTTCTTCAAATTTTCGAACAATTTGAAATGCCGCAAAAATATTTTTTGATACTCCAAATTTATTTCTGAAAAAATGTGAACAAATTTTGTATTCTGAGTTTAGAAAAAACACTAACAGTTTTTACAAAACTTAACAATTTTCTAAAACGTGAACAATTTTTAAAAATTGAACATTTTCTCACATTGTGATTTTTTTTTGAAAAAAAAGAAACATTTTCTAAAATTCCTGAACATTTATTGAAAAATGGATTTTTTCTGAAGTTGTGAACAGATTTTGGAAATGCGAACAAAATTTCAAATTCCTGTACTTTTTTTGAAAAAGCTGGAACATTTTTCAAATTCAAAAACAATTTTGGCATACGCAAATTATTTGAAACATGGGAACATTTTTTTGAACTCCTGAACAAAATTTGGAAATACGAACAATTTTTCAAACTTGCGAACATTTTTTGAAACTCCGGAACAAAATTTGATGCAAGAACATTATTTCATATTTGCGAACAATTTTTGAAACTACCAGACAACAATTGAAAATATGTAATTTTATTGAAATTCGCAAACAAATTTTGAAAATGGAAACATTTTTTGAAACTCCCAAACAAAATTTGAAAATACAAACAATTTCTAAAATATTTGAGAGATTTTTTGAATGGAAACATTATTTTGAAATCTTGAACAAATTTTGAAATGGGAACATTTTTTGAAACTGCCAAACAAAATTTGAAAATACAAAAAAAAAATTTGTACAAATTTTTAAATGGAAACATTATTTTGAAATCCTGAACAAATTTGAAAACTTGTCAAATTTTGGACAAAAGAAAAGGGAACATTTTTTTAAATGCAACCGTTTTTAAAATTTCTGAACAGTTTTGAGAAGGAAGTAAACTTGAAAAAAAGGAAAAGGAAATAAAAAGAAAATAGAAGAAGCAGAAAAAGGTTTTGCAAGAATCAAAATTTGCGAACATTTTATTGAACTCCTGAACAGTTTTGTAAAATTACATATTTTCAACTTTTTGTTTCTTCTATTTTCAAAAGAAACTTGAAAATAGAAGAATCAAATTTGGAAGCAAGAACAGTTTTGCAAAAGCACGAACATTTTTTGAATCTTGAGAACAAAATTTGAAACAGAGAACAATTTTGAAAAATCCAAACAAATCATTCGTGCTTTTCTAAAAATCCAAACAAATTTTGAAACGGAGAACAATTTTTAAAATAACAAACAAATTGTAAAATGGAGAACAATTTTGAAAATCCCAAACAAATTTGAAATGTGAACATTTTTTAATACATGAACAAAAATTTGAAAAAGAAGAACATTTTTTGAAATTTGTGAACAATTTTTGACAATAGGCATTTTTTGAAATCCATGCCATTACTTGCAAATTTCACAAATAATGAACAAAAATAATTCGAACAAATTTTAAAAAAACAGGAACATTTTCTAAAAATACGGAACAAAAATTTGAAAGCAGAAACATTTTTTGAATTTGTGAACAAAGTTTGTAAAATGGGAACATTTTTTCAATTTGTGAACAAATTTTGTAAAATGGGAACATATTTTGAATTTGTGAACATATTTTTTTAAAAGAAGATAAGAACACATATGAATATAAAAACTAAAGAAAGAAAATGTGTTGAAAAGAGAAATTAACTTGAAAAGGAAAACAGAAAGAAAACAAAAATGAAAAAAAAGAAAATAAAATGTTCTGAATATGAAAATATTCAAAAAAACATTGGAAAATTCGAAAATTCAAAAAGAACATTTTTTAAAAGCAAGAACATTTTTCGAAAATTAAGAACAAATCTGAATATTTACTTAGTTTAAAAAGATAAAATAACGTTGAAAAAATAACAAGAAAACTAAAACGAAAAAAGAAAGAAAGAAGAAATTAGAAAAATAAACAGAAAAGAAAAAAACCGGTTTAGGGAACCATCTAGAAGGTTCCCAAAACCAGAGAAAACCGGCTGGGAAACTCTAGAAGGTTCCCAAAACCGGAAACACTGGAACACGTTAAATGGGCCGGCCCAAGGGTAGCGCTCGATCATTTGCTCTGTGCGTTTGGTCGACTGTTTGACGCAACGAGCGTCCAATAGGAAATTCCCTAAGGAGGGGCGGATCGGACCAGATGCTACTGGGTATGAGGCCCAGGAAGTATCGTTCCCGTTTCCTGATCACATCGCCACATGCACGTCGCTAGATCGACGTGATAGTGATCGTAATTCACCGCCACCGCCTCCTAGCGTTCTTTCGCGTTGCGCCATTCCTGGCGTTCCTAAGTGTGGACCTGGTCGCGCTACACGCATCCCGCCTCTCGCGGCCATGGCTGGGCGTGGAGGTAGTCCGTCGGGACCAAAACCTTCGGTGGCAGCCGAGGCCTGCAGGCCGGGCGTGGTGGTGCTGCTCCAACAGGTGAGAGACCTCCAGGCCGTCGGAACCATGCCGGCTAGGCGTGGTGGTGCTGCTCCGCCTGGTCAGAGACCTCCCGTGACCGCTGGGGTTGCACCGACTGGGCGTGGTGGTGCTGCTCTGCCGGGTCAGCGACCTCAGGTGGCAGTTGGGGCTGCGCCGGCTACTGCGAGTCGCGGTGGTGGTGCGCTGGGGCCAAGGCCGACGCTGCCCGGGGCAGCTGTGGTGGCGCCTTGCAAGAAGTCGCAGGCGCAGGGGCAGCAGTCCCGGGCCGCGCCGCCACCCCACATCGTTGCAAGGCCGCTACAAAAGCGAGCTGGGCCGGTGCCGACTCACGTTCCGCCGCAGCAAGTGGGCGATGGTGGCGCGGGTCTTGCTCGAGTCCCAATTAACTGTGGTGGTAATGACCACCTCAGGGACAGTGGGGTGACGACGGCATCAACGCTTCTGGTGAGGGTCATCATCGTGGATCGTTGTCGTCGGGCGGCGGGCGTGGCTATGCTTAGCAGAGTGATGGAACAACAGAAAGTCCTTTTTACGGCCTTCCGGGAGGCTTTGTTGAGGGGGCATCTGGCCCAGATTACTGGCAAAGAGGTGGCTACCGAGGTCATCGTGGTGGTCACGGTGGGAGAAACCGTTACCACCAACCTCCACCGCCGGTCGTTGTAGAACCGACGACATCCTCGGAGGTGGATGCTTCTGGACAAATGCTGGAATTGTCTGGTCAGGGTATGGATGTGGTGACGGCGCTGGCTAATGCTGAGATACCTGGGACTGAGCCATTGGTGTCGGGTGCTCTAGGTGCCGTAGACAAGACAGATGGTGAGAGATCTTCCAAGTGGGATCCGAAAAAGAAGAAGATGTTGTTTATCGTTGTTGTGAGAGGGGCCACTTTATTGCTGAATGTTTGACTGAGTTATGTGGTACCTGCCTCAAGCCAGCGCATGACACGGGAGAGTGCCCGATACTGCGTATCAGATGCCAAGTATTACCATTTATGGATTTTATTGTGCAGAGTTGATGTTTTTTGAGTTTCCTTGTGTGAGGGAGATCCCAGAGGAGTCCCAGAGCACGACTACGGGGATTGTTAAAGTCACGAAAGGTGATGTGTCTGAGGCTCAGATTATGCAGAGGCTTAGGGACTTAGCTCCAGGTGATTTTTAGTGGGAGCTTATTCCACTCGAGGCCAACATGTATAAGGTTGACTTCCCTACTACAGAGGACTTGGAGCGTCTTCTCAGTTTTGGGTTGTGCAGAGTTCCTGGTACAGAGTGCATTCTTGAGTTTCACGAATGGAAGAAGGTGGAGCCACAAGGCAAGCCTCTCACTCAGTTCTAGTTGCGTTTCTCGGGGTCTCCATTGAAGATGATTTAGGATGCTCGGGTCACTGCAAGCTTGGGGATTCTGGTCGGGGAAACTAAGAGGGTGGACATGGCCTTTACCCGAGCTAATGGGGTGGCCCGACTACTGGTGAGCATCCTGGACGTCGATTTTGTGCCTGACGCGGTCAAGTGGACACATAAGGGCCTCATTTACAACCTTGACATTGAGTTTGAGGACTCCGATTTCTTCGCTGAAGCTCTGGCAGGGACTGATTTGGATATGCATGATAAGGATGATGGATCGGGTAATCCGGAGGCGCGAGGGGAGGATGCTGGGCGTGAGTTTCCCAATGGCCCGGGTTCCAACCCACAGATGCCCGGGAATGGGGCTGCACCTTCCACTTTGGTTCCTATGAGCACATTGAGAGTTGGTTCTTTTCAGCCAGCTTCTGCTCCTCCTAGGTTGTGGAGCGATCGGGTGGAGTCTGAGGATGTGCTAGAACGCACGCTCCCTCCCCTGGACTTTGCAGATGCAGATGGCTCTCTCGATAATTGCTTGGAGGTGACTGTCACTGCGATGATGTCGGTCGATGGGAGGGAGGATGATGGGCAGGTGGTCCCCCGTACTCCCACCCCTTCTGCTGTTTCGCCGCACGTGAGGACTCCGACGAGACTGGCCACAGAGGTGCCTGTGTTGTCGATCGGTGACGGGACTGGTTTGGGAGGGGGACCCGGCTAGGTGGCCTCGGTTCCCTCTTCTCCTGCGGCGGCCAGGGTGGCCGAGTCTACGGTGTCGCATGCTCAGCTGCAGGTGCGGATCCAGCCGACGCCGAACGGGGCCTCTCGGGAGGAGGTCATCGCTTTTGGAGGTATTCCTGATCCTGTATCTGAGGGGCGACGGATGAGCTGCCGCCTCCAGGACCAGCATGATGCTGATGATATGCAGCTAAGGTGCGCCATGCGGGCGGCCAAGCTTCATGACATTAAGTTCACTACGGGTATGTCGGTCAACACTTCCAATTCCATTCTGTATTTTTCAAATGATGAGATTATTCACAATGCAAATCAGCTAGGAGTTTCACTAGGTAGTAATGATAGTGAAATGAATTGATTTGCAACTTAGCAGCGGTCAAACCTATGAACAATTCCTCCATAGATGGTTTGGGAGTCAGGGTGCTAGATACCTTCTGTGTGGATATTTCCCCATCCCTCCCTGAGACAGAGGAGGATGACCGGTCTATACCCCTAGGGGATGTTGCCCTGATCGAGGATCAGGTTGTTAGATCCATGGAGCCCGGTTGTGAGTAACGGGTGGAGGATCAGAACAAGCCTAAACGAAAGTGGTTGCGAAAGATCTATCCAGCATCCGCGGTGCGTAGAAGTGCTAGGATCCATACTACTAAAAACTCCATGATGAATTATGGGAGGAATCTTTTGGAGTAGCAGAGGTCTGACTAACTTGGCTAAAAGAAGGATTCTAGCAGATGCTTCCATTGAACATTGGTTGGATTTTATCGCCCTCTCTGAAATAGGAAGGGACAATTTCTCTCCTCAGTTTCGAAGTACTTTATCGGGAGGTGTCAATTTTGATTGGCATTTCCTTCCCCCAAGAGGAAGATCCAGTAAAGACCACTTATACGAGTGCTAAGTTGCATGGAGTTTCGAGGACCATTGTATCAAATAGAGGAACCCAGTTTACCTCAAATATCTGGAATCAGTTGCATGAAACTTTGGGTACTAGGCTAGAGTTCAGTATAGCTTTTTATCCACAGACAGATGGACAGACCGAGAGAGACAATCATATTCTGGAGGACATGTTGAGAGCTTGTGCGCTAGATTATGGATCTAGCTGGGACAACAATTTGCCGTATGCAGAGTTCTCGTACAACAACAGCTATCAAGCCAGTTTGAAGATGGCCCCTTTCAAAGCATTGTATGGAAGGAGGTACAGAACACCGTTGTTATGGGACGAAGTTGGAGACCGTCAGTTGTTTGGACCAGATTTGATTAAAGAGTCTGAAGAGAAGGTTAAGTTGATTCGCGACAGACTCAAGGTAGCCTAATCCAAGTAGAAGAGTTACGCAGATTCTAAACGCAAAGAGACAGTTTACGAAGTTGGAGATAGAGTATACCTTCGTGTGTCCCCACTTCGAGGAGTTAAGAATTTTGGCGTTAAAGGAAAGTTAGCACCACGTTTTGTGGGACCATACAAAGTTCTGGAACGTATGGGAGAATTTGATTACAAGCTGGAATTGCCAAAAGGATTGTCAGGAATTCACGATGTGTTTCACGTTTCCCAGTTAAAGAAGTGCCACGCAGAGATGGTCGATATTCCTCTGAGACATACAGTGCAACTAGAAGCAATTCAGTTGGATAGTGATTTTACCTACAAGGAGAAACCAGTGAAGATTCTCGAGTTTGCCTGCCGAGTCACACGCAGCAAGGTTATCAAGTTTTGCAAAGTTGAGTGGAGCCACCATACCGAGGATGAACCCACTTGGGAACGAGAGGAAGACCTATGGAAGGACCACCCACAACTATTTTCTGGCCAACCCGAATCTCGAGGGCGTGATTCATCCTAAGGGGGGTAGGTTTGTAGCATCCTATCAATTTGGAATGTCATACATAGGTCATCATATGCATATCATATTTTATTTCATTTTGGTGGATCCTATAAATTCTAAGCAACTCAAGGACCCATGGAGAGAGTTGGGAGTTTCAATTATTTTCATATTTTAATTTTCTCAAATATTGAAAAGAGGATCGATTTGGTTTTAATTTTTTTTCCTCTTCAAAAATATTTCCAGTATAAAATAAAAGAGAGGGGATAAAATGGCTTCTCCAAAATAAAAGAAATATTGGAGGAAAAATGTTAAAATCAAATAAGAGTTTTATTTGGACTTTTATTGCTATTTTATTTGAATTAGGAAAAAATGTGTTTTTCAAAACTGCATTAGTAGCCCAAATAAATGTTCACTTTGTCCGCAATATTATTAGAGGACCGTGAAAATTTATTTTAGGATTTTTGGACTCCATTTAGTATTTATTTTGTTTGTTTTTCCGAGTCAGTTTATTTAAAAAAAAGTGCACCGACCTAACGGGTCGTGCCCGACCCAGACACCGCCCAGCGAGCCTTTAAAAGGGCGAGGCCCGACCCCGCGAGCCCAGCCAGCCCCGCCCCACCGCCCTAACCCTAGCCGCCGCCGCCCTTGAAACCTTCGCCACCACCGCCGCCATTTCGTGCCGCCGCTGTCGCGCGATGCCGCCGCCGACCGCCCCACTGCTGCCACAGCCAGCACCGTCGACGCCGCCACCTCGTGCCGCCACTACAAGAAATATGTCAACTAGTGACCTTCTGTTAGTGACCCTAAAAGAATTGGTCATAGATCTATGACCATTTCAGACCAATTGGTCAAAAGCTGTTCGGGGGGCTCCGAACCCTAAACTATAACGACCATTTTGGTCAGAAAGGTCGTAATTTCCTTACACGAAATGGTCGTAAAGCAGATAGCACTGGTCCGCTGCCTTATTTCTAGCTAATCATGATAATTATAGATGGTCATAACCTTGTAAATTGTGGTGGGTTGCTATGACTAGGCGCCACCTCATCGGTTTTGCCTATGTGTCATGTCCATGTGGCAGTTTTTCCCCTAGGTTGTGAAGCAACCTATATTTCTATTATTCCCAAAAGTCCCAAAAAAATCTCATAAATTCTTTGGGTCATATTTCCATCAAATATGTAAAAAAACCTTCCTTGCCTAGTTCAAAAATAATTCAAAAATATTCATTTTCCTATTCTGTTCAGAAAAACACTTTGTGAAGGAAGTACCAGTTTGGCATGACCAAATGGTATCCATTTTCTACAGTGCTTTCCTATGCCCAAATAACCATCTTCCACCAAATTCCAGCTCAATCCATTCATTATTTTGAGCCAAGCTTCAACATTCGTATTTATGTCCAGTGTTGTACTTTGCAAAGCAAGTACCACCTAGGATCCTCCTTTTGAGCTGAAAATTTGTGAAGATGGTCTTCTTAGTAACTGGTCATCCTCAGCCAAAACTCGCGCCCATTAGCCATGTTCATTTCTCGTACCGCTAATCAAACACTTGGCTGCTTATTCATGTTTGAGCATCGATCGGTCTCCTCGTGAGAATCTTACGTTGTGATTTTCTTCCTAGCACCTACTTGTGGAGTGCCAAACCTGCTAGACATGCCTAGGCCGCCCAGAACACATGGCAACGCCACGATCACGCGTCGGACATGCGAGTTTACGCGCTCTAGAGTTGGGGCCCTCGGCCACCGTCCAAACCTCGACGTATCGCCATCAAACCATGTATTTATGATTAAATAGGTACTTATGTAACTAGAAATGATTTTTGGAAAAAATAAATAGCAAACTATGAGGCAGTTGCAGTTCAAATTTAACCTGCTTCCTACTGAATCGACGGGAATTTGCCTTTTTCACCAGAGGTGGATCAAAACATTTTACACCCAACCATTTTGTCAATTGTGCATTAAATATGTCCTAGTATTTTACAAAATTGATTTGGTCCAATTTTTCAACAAATATATGGTAGGTCCTTTAGAAAAAAACTCATTTCAAGCACTCGGAAAATGGAAAATGAATTTTCCGTGGAAATAAAATGGAAACTCCATTTGACAACATTGTTTGTAATTCCAAGATGCCCCCTTGTGCACAATATGAGATCATTTGAACAAACTATGCCATGAATCTGGCCATAAGATTGATCATTTGGCTTGAAAGCCATGAATCTTCACGCATGATAGCTCATTTCTGAGAATACTATTTTAAAATAATTTCCGTATTATAAGTTTATTATTTTTCCTAGAAACTTGGTCACATATAATGACACAATGCGAAGGATTTCCAATTTTTTGATTTTTTTGAATTTTTATGCCCGTTTCAAAATGCGGTTAAAACGACGGGCTTGACCATTCCTAGCTGGTGGTTGAATCTTGGAAAACTTTTGATATTTCTCTGATTAAATAGATACTTATGTACCTAGAAATGATTTTTGGAAAAAATAAAGATCAAACTATGAGGCAGCTGCAGTTCAAATTTGACCCGCTTCCTACTGAATCGGCGGGAATTTGTCTTTTTCACCAGAGATGGATCAAAACTTTTGACACCCAACCATTTTGTTAATTGTGCATTAAATATGGCATAGTATTTTAGAAAATTGATTAAGTCCAATTTTGCAACAAATATATGGTAGGTCATTCACAAAAAAACTCATTTCGGGCACTCGGAAAATGGAAAATGAATTTTCCGTGTAAAGAAAATGAAAACCCCCTTAGGCAACGTTGTTTGGAATTCTAAGATGCACCTTCGTGCATAATATGAGATCATTTGAACAAACTATGCCATGAATGTGACTATAAGATTGATCATGTGGCTTGAAAGTTGTGAATCTTCACGCTTGATAGCTCATTTCTGAGAACACTTTTTTAAAATAATTGTCGTATTACAAGTTTATTATGTTTCCTGGAAACTTGGTCACATATAATAACACAATGTGAAGGTTTTCCAATTTTTTGATGTTTTTTGAATTTTTTATGCCCTTTTCAAAATGCGGTCAAAACGGCGGGCTTGATCATTCCTAGCTAGTGGTTGAATCTTGGAATTTTTTTGGTGTTTCTCTGATTAAATCTATACTTATGTACCTAGAAATGATTTTGGAAAAAATAAAGATCAAACTATGAGGCAGCTGCAGTTCAAATTTGACCCGCTTCCTACTAAATCGGCGGGAATTTATCTTTTTCACAAGAGGTGGATCAAAACTTTTGACACCCAACCATTTTGTCAATTCTTTATTAAATATGGCCTAGTATTTTATAAAATTGATTAGGTCCAATTTTGCCACAAATATATGGTAGGTCCTTCACACAAAAAACTCATTTCGGGCACTCAGAAAATGGAAAATGTATTTTCCGTGCAAAGAAAATGAAAACTCCCTTAGGAAACATTGTTAGGAATTCCAAGATGCACCCTTGTGCACAATATGAGATTATTTAAACAAACTATGCCAAGAATGTGGCCATAAGATTGATCATTTGGCTTGAAAGCCATCAATCTTCACGCATGAAGCTCATTTCTGAGAACACTTTTTTAAAAGAATTTCAGTATTACAAGTTTATTATTTTTCCTGGAAACTTGGTCACATATAATGACAAAATGCGAAGGTTTTCCAATTTTTTGAATTGTTTTGAATTTTTTATGTCCGTTTCAAAATGCGGTCAAAACAGGGGGCTTGACCGTTCCTAGCTAGTGGTTGAATCTTGGAATGTTTTTGGTGTTTCTGTGATTAAATAGATATTTTTGTACCTAGAAATGTTTTTTCGAAAAAATAAAGAGCAAACTATGAGGCAGCCGGAGTTCAATTTTGACCCGCTTCCTGCTGAATCGGCGGGAATTTGTCTTTTTCACTAGAGGTGGATCAAATTTTTTGACACCCAACCATTTAGTCAATTGAGCATTAAATATGGCCTTGTATTTTAGAAAATTGATTTGGTCCAATTTTGCAACAAATATATGGTAGGTCCTTCACAAAAAAAACTCATTTCAGGCACTCGGAAAATGGAAAATGAATTTTCCGTGCAAAGAAAATGAAAACTCCCTTAGGCAACATTGTTTGGAATTCCATGATGCACCCTTGTGCACAATATGAGATCATTGGAACGAACTATGCCATGAATGTGGCCATAAGATTGATCATTTGGCTTGAAAGCCATGAATCTTCACGCATGATAGCTCATCTTTGAGAACACATTTTTAAAATAATTTCTGTATTACAAGTTTATTATTTTTCCTGGAAACTTGGTCACATATAATGACACAATGCAAAGGTTTTCCAATATTTTATTTAATTTTAAATTTTTATGCCCATTTCAAATTGCGGTCAAAATGGCGGTCTTGACCGTTCCTAGCTAGTGGTTGAATCTTGGAAAACTTTTGATGTTTATCTGATTAAATAGATACTTATGTACCTAGAAATGATTTTTGGAAAAAATAAAGAGCAAACTATGAGGCAGCCGCAGTTCAAATTTGACCCGCTTCCAACTGAATCGACGAAAATTTGTCTTTTTCACCAGAGGTGGATCAAATCTTTTGACACCCAACCATTTGGTCAATTGTGCATTAAATATGTCCTTGTATTTTAGAAAATTGATTTGGTCCAATTTTGCAACAAATATATTATAGGTCCTTCACAAAAGAACTCATTTTGGACACTCAAAAAATGAAAAAATGATTTAAGATAACTCATTTCTCATAACTCTTTAAAAAAATATTTGCCTTATTTTAATTTGTGATTATTCCTTAAAACTATAGTCAAATTTGCTGACACAATGGGAAGTATTTTTTTCAATTTTTGAGGTCATAATAAAATAGCTAACATGATTTAGCACCTTACTTTTAGTCAATTACGACCAATTTAAATGGTCACAATATCATATTTGTAAACTACGTTCTGATTGGTCTAAGAGCCTCTCACGCGGATCGTGGATAAATCACCGTCGGATGCTTCTGGATCCAACGGCCCGCACATCACCCTCTCACCCACCCACCGCGAGCTACCCAAAAAAAACACCGCACATCACTCCTCTCTCTCCCCGCGCAGCGAACCCTAGCGCTCTCAGCCCCGCACTTCCTCCCTCCCTCTGGATCTCGACGCGCCGCCGCCCCCAACCCCACTCCCTTCCTCTGGATCTCGACGCGCCGCCTCCCCCACCCCACTCCCTCCCATGCTGTCCGCCGGTGTTTCCCTCGAGCATCGTGATACGTCTCTAACGTATCTATAATTTTTGATTATTCCATGCTATTATATTACCTGTTTTGGATGCTTATGTGCTTTACTTTACAATTTTATATCATTTTTGGGACTAACCTACTAACCAGAGGCCCAGCCTGTATTGCTATTTTTTTGCCTATTTCAGTATTTCGAAGAAAAGGAATATCAAACGGAGTCCAAATGGAATGAAACCTTCGGGAGCGATCTTTTTGGAACAAACATGATCCAGATTATTTGGAGTGCAAATCAAGAAGCTGCCGAGGAGGCCACGAGGGTGGAGGGCCCCCCTGTTGGGCGCGCCCCCTGTCTCGTGGGCCCCTCGGGCGTCCACCGACGTACTTCTTCCTCATATATATACCTACGTACCCCAAAAACATCAGGGACGACCACAAAAAGCTATTTCCACCACCGTAACTTTCTGTATCCGCGAGATCCCATTTTGGAGCCTTCGCCGGCGCTCCACCGGAGGGAGAATCAACCATGGAGGGCTTCGACATCAACACCATAGCCCTTCCGAAGTTGTGAGTAGTTTACCACAGACCTTCGGGTCCATAGTTATTAGCTAGATGGCTTCTTCTCTCTCTTTGGATCTCAATACCATGTTCTCCTTGATCTTCTTGGAGATCTATTCGATGTAACTCTTTTTGCGGTGTGTTTGTCGAGATCCGATGAATTGCGGGTTTATGATCAAGTTTATCCATGAGAAATATTTGAATCTCCTCTGAATTCTTTTATGTATGATTGAGTTATCTTTGCAAGTCTCTTCGAATTATCAGTTTGGTTTGGCCTACTAGATTGATCTTTCTTGCAATGGGAGAAGTGCTTAGCTTTGGGTTCAATCTTGCGATGTCCTTTCCTAGTGACAGCAGGGGCAGCAAGGCATGTATTGTATTGTTTCCATCGAGGATAAAAAGATGAGGTTTATATCATATTGCATGAGTTTATCCCTCTACACCATGTCATCTTTCTTAATGTGTTACTCTGTTCTTATGAACTTAATATTCTAGATGGATGCTGGATAGCGGTCGATGTGTGGAGTAATAGTAGTAGATGCAGGCACGAGTCGGTCTACTTGTCACGGATGTGATGCCTATATACATGATCATGCCTCGTTAATCTCATAATTATTCTCTTTTCTATCAATTGCTCGACAGTAATTTGTTCACCCATCATAATACTTATGCTATCTCGAGAGAAGCCACTAGTGAAACCTATGGCCCCCGGGTCTATCTTTTATCATATAAGCTTTCAATCTACTTTTATTTTCATCTTTACTTTTCCAATCTATATCATAAAAATACCAAAAAATATTTATCTTATCATATTATCTCTATCAGATCTCACTTTCACAAGTGGCCGTGAAGGGATTGACAACCCCTTTATTGTGTTGGTTGTGAGTTCTTTGTTTGTTTGTGTAGGTGTGTGGGACTTGTGAGGAGCCTCCAACTGGATTGATACCTTAGTTCTCAAAAACTGAGGGAAATACTTACGCTACTATTGCTGCATCACCCTTTCCTCTTCAAGAAAAACCAACGCAAGCTCAAGACGTAGCACGCCGCCTCTCCTTCTCCCCAACCCCGGCAGGGACCTCGTTTCCCTCAACAGCCAGATCCCGCTCACGCTCACATCGTGCTCCTCATCGTCCTCCTCGACCTGCTCCTCTGCGCCGGCATCCACCACGCCTCTGCACACAGCCTCCTCGACTAGGCCAGGGGCTTCCACTTCCACTTCCGCACACAGCAGAAACTCCTTCTCCTCTTCCCCACTGCTTCCGCCTCCGATCGATCACATCGAAGCACCACCACCCACAGCCGCCATCGCGCGGATCGGAGCGGAGCACCGATGGTGGTGGTGAAGAGCCTCCTGAAGTCGAAGCCGACACCGCAATAGCAGCTGCGTGAGTGGCAGCGCCGCCTCCGCAACAAGGGCCGCAACATCGAGCGCCAGATCCGAGGTTCCCCTCCCCTCCCTCCCCAATTTGATCCAATCTAGGGCTCTAGGCCTTCAACTGGTTGCTGATTTTTAGTTTTGGGGCCGGTGCGCAGATGTGCACAAGGAGGATAAGAAGGTGTAGAAGGCCATCCGGGACACCGCCAAGCGCGGCGACATGGGATCCGCCAAGATACATATCCTCCTACTCTGCCTGCGCCATGGATCAATTTGGGTTGGGTTGGGCTGGACTGTGCGGCGGATTTACCCATTTTGTTTCCTCTGCTGGTGATGCTTCTTCCTTTCCTCAAGGCGCTGGCCAAGGAGCTGGTGCAGTGAGGAAGGCGATCAACCGCCTCTACGAGAACAAGGCCCAGCTCAACTCCATCTCCATGCACCTCGGCGAGATCGTCGGTAATTGACACTGCCTGCCTCGTATCATCCTTTCTAGATAGCATTCTAGCATGGCAATATTTCTGTTCATGATGCTATTACAAACTCTGAAATCTTGTTCGGTTAAATGCGAGGTCGTCGGTAATGGGCAGTGCCTACCTTGCATCTTTCCGGATAGCACTCTACTAGTATGGTAATAACACGTAACTTACAGCTGCTGTTCATGATGCTATACAAACTCTAAGAATTGCCTCGGTCAAATATGCTTCCTTTCTAAACAATTGTGCACCTTGGCGAGATCGTCGGTGCCAAACACTGTCTATACCTCGTATCATTCTGTGCTAGTCTATATCCATACCACTATATAGTGTGGGAATAACTTTGAATGTTGGACATCTGATTTGCACATCCAATGAGCAGGATCTGATTCACCTCGCCTCGCCTCGCACAAGCGACGTCATCAGGTTGCAAGAAAATATTCATGTCTGCTCTTTCACTAGTTTCGACTGTTGCTTTCGTTGATAATAATACACGCATGCTCCACAGCTAATATATAGAAGATGCATTTCCATCCCATCTAGTAGGTGCTAACTTGATGCAAACAAGTAAAATAAAATTAGTAGGTGTTATATGCTGAATGATGCTACTGTTGTACCAATATGGATCATTGGCAGCAACTTAACACTACATTAGCTTAGGCTAGCTGGGTACTATACTTTGGACAATGTTGCTTACCAGTTACATTTGGTTTGGTCCTCAGCGCTGTTTTGCTGCATTATGGATGTAGCTTACTTCTTGTTTGTCTTGGTATGTTTGGTTTCCTCTCACTACCTATTTGCATCTGAAAATGTTATTCCAATTGCCTCACAAAACCTGTACGCAATCGATGGGCATAGGGAGTTTTACCACGGTTGAACACATGTGGAACACATCAATCCACCCACTGATTTTTTTCACTTGATACCTGTGCTGCTCTTTTTCTATCTATGTATCTATCTATTCCTACCAAGCAAATGGAAACAAACAGTGGAACACTATCTAATCTAGTCTTGTATAGTTTCAGGTGTATAAATTACAGACAGACTTGTATAGTTTCAGGTGACCCCTCTTCATTCATTTCCTAATCTAGTTTATACAGACTTGTGTAGCTTGTATACTCTATTCTTTGCCAATACTCCATTTTTTTAGGGGAACATTATCTCTTGCTTTCTTGCTTGCACACCCTCTTATTTTTACTACTTGTATAGTTTGATTGATATATGCTTTCTATGTCTATATGGAACCTAAACAAACATGCCATACAAGGAAATGGAAGGCTTGTGTAGTTTCAACTGTTCGTTGCCAATGATTAATCATCTTGTTAGTTTTTTGGCTGCATCTGACATACATTCTTATGCCTGTTTACTCTAGGTCAGGATCACGTTTCCCCTCCTGCCCGCCGATGCACTGCTTGCAAACAGAAATGAAGCGTCAATTATATGAACCACAACAACAATTGACAGAGCACCATGGACCCCTGAAGGGACGCATCTGCTGGCTCTGCGCCCTAGAGAGCCATGCATGCGCCATTAGTTTTGTCGTCCACCGCTCCTCCACATGTTCCAGAGTACCTTGCTCGTTGCTTCGTTGAATTGCTTGGCTGGTGCTCGCAGTTGCGTGGTTTGGTTTCATTTGACTTAGCACCGAATCCCTCAATTTACCATTCAGTGAACAATCCTCTCATGGTATTTGTCTACACTAGATTACTCCTACTGTGATGATGATGTGTCTCATGATAGACACCTTGCAACTAGCCACACATGTACTGATAATTTATTGTGATTATTACTATAGCATGAGTCATTCAGCACTTGAAGGCACTGAACTACTATTCTGTATTTTATAATATGTTCCTGTTATGCATGACATGGGCTTGATGAAATCTTACTCTTTTAATCACAATAGCATGGCAGTAACATGTTATCACGCTGGATGAAGAAAAGCATATGTAATGAGTTCTTTAATGTTTAATTGCCTCAATTGTCAAGTAGTGTTTGTTTTTGTATACATTTACTGCTATCAATCGACTACAGTAGTCATGTCGATGCTTGGGACTTGCATATATTCTGCTGCACTTGAAACATCAAGAATTATTTTTCCTTGTTTTTTGGATTAATTGGTGAACTTCACATTCTTGAATATATGCATTACTATTCGGTATAGGTCTAGGCGGCTCTTCATATTTTACAACTCCTTATCATGCCCCTCTAATATTTCTGTAGGTGGCCATGAACTCAGTAAATCATGAGGAAATGCCTTTGCTGCAGCTCACCTATGGCCTTGTTTTTCCTGCAGGTTAGTGAGCAGCATTAGGAGGAGGAGCTCAAGCAGGCCACCACGATGCACCACCGGAACAGCAGGTAGCACGTCCATCTCCCTCTCCCTATGCTGCCAATCCTTTTTGTTTCGTTAAAACTAGGTCCAATCAGCACACAAATTGACTGGCTATTCTATCAAAAATCAGTTTTCAACTCTACAGAATTGTGTTGATGGTCATCAGTAGAGAGAGGGAGAGAAAAACAAGATTCCATGGTTGATGTTTGTCAGCTAGTTAAACAGCTTGCTTTCTGCTAATGCCCCATTAGGTTGAGTAGCTATGCACCTGGTGGTGGTCATGGCCTTGCTGCTTCATCAGTTTTTTTCCTTTGGGTCATTAGCTAGCTATGCTATGCATGTGGTGGTTAATTTGCAAGAAAGAATTTCTGTCCTTGTTTTTCATTTCCTTGCACTAGCCAAATTCATCATTTTTGAATAGTAGCACTAGCACATCATCAACGTACTAATACTTGTTAGATTTTGAGTATGCCACTGCTGCTAAAACAACAACAACAACAACCAAGTTGCTGCACTCAGTTAAATTAGCCTACTGCCTAATCTATTAATTGTTGCTCTTCCACTCTTTCGGTATCTCTTGGTTTGCAATGGTACAACTATATGATGAATACAGATCATGATATATACTTGATGAATCTGCCTGCTACATCTCAACTTGTGTATCTGTTTCAGTATCTCTTCCACTTTGTATCTGTTTTCTTGTATGAATGGGTATCTCATTTTAACTAGTTGGAGAACAAAAAGCATGGTACTAGCAAGCTCAATTTTTGTTATCATTCATCTGTTGTAACACCAAGTTTGTTCTATTAACATGGCGTTGATTTTGTGCTGCAGATTTGGAAGCTGGGAATCTGGGGAATGCAAAGTTGAAGAGACCTAGAGTATCTAGACTAAGATTGCCATTGTATATGTGTTATATGATGATGTAACACAATGATTCTGCTATTGTATCTTTGTTGTATGATGTTTCAAACTGATTCTGGCTGTTATGTGAAGTACTACGTGTGTTCTCTATCTGTTCCCATTTGAATGTTGGTGATTTATATACTAGCAAATTGAAATTTAAAGAAAATGACCTTGACAATTGGGACCCACTTACTAGAAGAACCTGACAATTGGGACCAATCTGAATAGTGGACCCATCTTTAAAAAAAAGAAATACTTGGACTGCTCAGCCAAAATAGCTATGGCCCAAAAATAAAAAGGCTGCGATGTTGGGCTTGGCCCATGAAGCTAACAAAAATTGACAGAAAAAATACACTAAATTGGCTGAATTAATGGGCTCGACCCATATAAACACCCAATTGGACCGGGCCGATTCTAATTTTTGACCTTTTCAATTGGTCGTAATATAATGTCAACTTGCCCCGTCGGATGCGACGTGGCCTGGGAAGACAGCTAGTGACCAAAACAAAATAGTAGGCATATTTTGGTCGTAAACGTCTACAACCTTCTCACAGAGAAGGTCGTTAATATTAGTTTACGACTGCCAGCTTTTGACCTTTTGTTTTTGGTCATAAAAAGGTCGCAAATAAAAAATAATGACCATTCAGTGACCAATAGTCAAGGTCACAAGTTGACATATTTCTTGTAGTGCGCCGCCGCCCCCCTACCGCTATCGCCGACCTCGCCGGAGGTAGCCGCCACTGCCATCCCGGTTTTTCTCGGAAAACCGTCGTTTTTTTTAAAACCTGGATCTAGTTTTTTTAGATCGGTTCGGTTTTTTTGGTTTAGTTATTTAGCAGACGTTCGTCCATACGTTTGTTTCAACGAACGTTGTTCTTCAGTTAGTCGCAGGCAACGAACGTTCGATCGTTAGCCTATTGGTCTCGTTTTATTTTACAGGGTTTATTTGCGATTATTTTCAATCACGATTTCTTCCCTAATCTTTGTTATAGTATAACTTTTCGCTCGTTTGTCCGAATTAGATGAAACAAGCGCCTAGATCTTAGTTTTGAAGCCCTCTGTTTAACAACCTTGAACAAGATTTTAGTACTGTGAAATTTGACTTTAGTCCAGATTAGTAATCAGATCTTGTTTCTTTCGTAGTTTGAGTTTTGTTGCTCCGTTTGATTTGATTCTTTTTGCAAACCGGAGTTCTTCAGTTGAACTTTCTGGTTAGATCTTCTTATTTGAGTTTTACCCGTGCTTTTAGTTGAGTGCTTATGTATGTTATTGTTTATTTGCGATAGAATTCCTGGAGTGCGAAGCATGCTACTACGAGTCTCTAGGTTTTGCGGATCATCAGCAAGGCAAGTAACACTTTGATCATATCCCTTTATTACCCATGTTTTTGTGCCTTTGTTCCAATCCTCAAACATTGCATGGTTAGGATCTGTTATAACATGTGGGTTTGGGAAGTAGATGATGAGGTAGAGCCTATTGCCCTTTTATTATCAAACCTTTGGGAGTTACTTCTACGTTATGCGTAGGATTGCTATGCTATGCTCGTAGACGTGGATTGGGTGAGTGTATCCATGACAGATGTGAGTACTGTTAATTAATGGTTAACTTAAGGTGGCTACTTAAATACACATTTGGGTGGATTGGTTGCGGGCACCTAGAGAATCCAATGTTGTCTTAGGATATCTCGGAGTACCCATGTGATCATCCTACGGTTCGGCACCTAGGATCAAAGGGATCATAAGATTATTCATGCTAGAAACTCCCGTGTTTAGATGTAGGCTAGCAGATGTAGGGGAAAATAGGTGTAACTGTCTACCGAGAGTAAAGATTTAATGTTTCTGAAAGACCGTATCTCGGTCATCCGTTTTGAAACACCATGTAGTACGAGAAATCCAACGGAGGAGATCGAGTCTTGTGGGGAAAAGTGCGCAAACCTCTGCAGAGTGTACAAACTAATCATGGTTAGCCGTGTCCCCAGTAATGGACATCTTGAGTATCTGGTTCTTGGATTATCATGTTGATCTCATCACTCTAAATTAATTTGTTGGGTTAATTGATATTATTTAATTGGGATTGAGTTGGAGGAACCTTCTCAATGTTTAACAACCACCATGATAGTTAAATAAAATTGGCTTTATGCAAAACTGTAACCATAGAGCTTTCCACCAGCTATATATGCATGTAGTGATAGCATTTATCTGTTCATTACTCTTTGTGTTACATTACCAGCATATTGCATGTGCTGACCCATTTCGGGCTGCAACATATCATATTGTAGACTTTTCAGACGACGCGTAAGGTGCCATAGGTCGTTGTCATTCATATTGCATGTGCTAACCCATGTCGTTGGAGTTGATGAACTCACTTTATCTTCGAAGCCTTCCGCTGTTATCTTATTTAGATGGCCTTAAGCCATATTATTGTATTAAGTTCTCTTTTGAGACATTTCGATGTAATAAGTGTGTGACTGAAACTCTGTTATAAATCCTCAAGTATTGTGCGTGTCAGCATTACCGATCGAGGGATGATACTGATGCACACAGACTAGACTGTTTGAGGTCTGGTCGCTACATGGTAGTATCTTAGAGATTTGTTTGCAGCTGGGTCAATTCAATTATCGCTCTTGGCCAAGATCCAATCTATGACCTGGCTAAAGGCAAGTGTGGTTGATATCCAAGCCCAAAAGTCTGCACCGCTGAGAGCTGCTCCCCTTCATGAAGTCCCAATTGCCTGGACACCGCCCGAGATTGTCTATGTTTAGCTTAATGCGGACGGATCAGTGGATCCTTCTAGTTACTCTTACCTTTACGACATGCCATAGTCTTCAAACATGCAGTGATATTCTTCAAATTGAACTGTAGGAAATTAGAGAAGTGTTGGAGCTATCTCCGCAATGGAGGAAGCTTCATGTGGCCATTAAATCAGATGGCCTACAAGCAGTGAATCAGATGGCCATTGAATAGTAGGGAGAGAGATACAACTTTATAGTTCATGGAAAGAAGAGCTTGTAGTACTCAGGTTAGACGCACCCATAACATCACTACTCATATTATGGGAAATTTTTGTATTTTGGAAGGCAATACAGTAGTCTCGATAGGTTGATGCTTGGGTGTGGCTATTGCACAGTGTAGTAAGGAGTGTACTTCTGCATTTGACTTATGAGTAATACCCCCTCTGTATCAAAGTATAAGACCTTTTTGCAGTTCAAATTGAACTGCCAAAACGTCTTATATATTGGTAGAGAGTTAGTACAATTGTAGAAGTTTATCCCTGCAAGAATAAATAAAAAATTACTCTGACCAAAGGGTGGAGCTCATCTCCAGGGCAAGCTATCAAACCTTTGCCGCAACAAATGAGTGAGAAGGACGAGACTTAGACAACGGGTGGAGATTTGTAGTTGCAAACAGGCCGAGCTCTCTCACCTCTGGACTGGATTGACCGGTGGGACGTCTGCTCAAGTGATTTGCACATGCAGTTATCATAAAGTGCACCTTCCTTGCCAGTGGAATGGACCAATGCTTCGAGCATTTGGTGAGCCGGACGTGGGCTACCAGAATCTGATAGGTGGCATGTACTATACCACACGAGGATGGACTCTTGTGTGCCAACGAGGATCACGTTTCTCTTTTTGTTAAGTAGTTTGCATTATTAATTCCTCGATTACTATTGGTACAGTTGAATGAAGAGAATAAAAGGGAACACGATTAGTTTGGTGAAGCAATGAAGTCTGCATTTACACCATATCTATAAATAAATAGCTTCTGAGTGTATCAGAAGCAATGTTCGAAACTACAATGGAGATGTGTTATAATCGCGTATAACATGGACAAGGTATGAACAGACAGCGAAAATGACAAACTCGGCAAGTGGCACAAGTAGTTGGTTGGGAATATATTTTAGAAATGGGATACATTAGAAATTTGAGTTAAAGATCAGCAGGCAGGTGATGTCCTGATTCCTTGCAGCGGCACACACAACTTGTACCAAACAGTGGAGCTCGTCTCCACAGCAAGCAAGCAGAGATTTGCCATAGCAGGTGAGCGAGATGACAGTGTCTTAGACGGTGGGTGGAGCTTCGTGCATGCAATCGGGCCAAGCTCTCTCACCTTTAGACTGAATCGATGTGTGGGAAGTCTCCTCAAGCGATTGATGCATGTGGCGGTAGTAGAGCGCACCTTCCTCGCCGATGGGATGGACCAATTCTGCAAGCAGCGGGTGAGCGGGTGTGCACTTCCAGAATATGATAGCTCGTCTGTACTATACCACCAGGATGGCCTCCTGTGCGCCAGAAAGTATCCGGTTTCTCTATTATGTAGGTAGCTAGTCTGGATTGTTCCAAAATGGAACCAAGTTTACGGATGTATAACACACCCACTCATGTGTATTGTTCTACAACTAATCCATCAGCTTGTCTTGTAAGAGATTTGAGCCATAGCTTATTTAACTAATCTGCATTACTTGTTGCAGGTGTGACCACATCGGGTGGCACGGTGGCAACCATGTCTAGTCGATGCACCGCACTTGGCTTCGTCCTCTCACTGGAAGCAATCGACATGGGAGGCCCTACAATGCCACCTCGCCTTGTCTGAGCACCGACTTGGAGGAGCATGGGCATGCTGGCGTGGATACAACACCAGCTTTCCGTTGGTCCCCCC
>NC_041381.1:38434162-38458165 GCF_002162155.2 Triticum dicoccoides | reverse complement strand
CTCACGTTCCTTTCCAAGCGGCACAAAGAGTGAGGAACAATGTGAGTCATCGTCTCCTCGACCATCTCCTCATGATCCGTTCTCTGTTTGAGAAAAGATAGCCAAATTTTACAGTCCCTTTTCGACCACCTCCTCCTCGCAGCCCTGTTCGCTTATTTTTCATGGGACCGACTATACGTCAGGCACCTGGATTTTTTTTCATCCATCAGCACTTCCACAGGAACCATCATATCTTGATCCAATGGTCCAACATAGATTGTGGAACTGTTCATCTACTTCCTCCTAGCCTTTTCCCTCCTCCCGATCCCCCAGCCTACCCCGGCCCATACGCAAGCCTCCACCCCCGCAGCCGACAGACACTACCGCGTGTCGCATCGCCGGCACACCCTCCCCCTACCGCCGTTGCTGGCCGCAGCCCCGGCAATCCCTCTAAGATAGATAATGGGCTCGGTACTTCACCCTAAGATAGATGGTGGGGCGAGTTCTTCTCCAGCTTGGTCGGGCCAAGAGGGAAGGAAGAAGAAGAAGGAAGGAAGGAAGAAAGAAAGAAAAAAGTGACTGGCACGAGAAGAAATTTCAGGCACCTGAGAAATAGCAAATCCAATTGTACATTCATTCCATCCTGTTTTGCTAAACAGAATTAAAAGATAGCTAAACAGAGACACAACTGCAAACAGGAGCACATCCAGGCGATCTTTCCAGTCTGTCCCTTCGGTCCCCTCTGTCCTGACCAACCTTTTGTATGGACGGTCCGGTTCACAAAAAGAGGACTGCTGGGCAGTTCGGTTTGGTCCAGCCAGAGCGGTCATGGCCAGTCCAAAGCGAGGCTCGGTAAGGGACAGGACTGGCAAGGACCGCATCCACCCTTAGGCATGGCGAGGGACTAGAGCAGGTGTGGTACCAACCCTCCCCAACAACCACCTTGTTGATTACGTCTTCTGTGTTCTCGAACCGCCTCTACGCTGACAGTAACACACGTGACGACCGTCTTTCCCTGAAAGCATAGTACCAGTTTTTAGTTACTCTGGGTTGGACGGGACATTCATGTCAAGAAAGTGCAAGCTTTTCTACGTGGCTGCTACCTTTAGAGTTCAACGGAATCAGAAGAAAAAAAGAGAAAGCCTCCCTAGTTGTATGGTCCAGCCGCGTAGACGCCATCATAAAAAGGTCTCTATCATCTGGCCACTGTAGGATAGACCAAGTACGGAAGTATCTTGTACATGCATGAATAACCTGCACTAGAGATGAAACACATTTATTGTTTAAAATCACATCGTTCCTAGTAAGCAATAATGCCTAACATAAAGCAGCCACCCCCACCAGAATATGTGCAGAAAATTGTTTATCAATACTTGGGAACCAATGGCCGAACATGTTACGTGCACTACATGGGGGTATTGATTTTAAGCTGCTTGAACTATGGTCCAGACTGCACGAGCGAATTTACACTCAGAAAATAAATGTTTAATGGACTCATCATGTTGGCAAAAGACACATATATTGCTACCTTGCTAATCACTATATATTTGAAGCTACCTTGCAAAATATCTCTAGTCAAGGTGACCTCATTGTTTAGAAACTAGAGGAAAATTGCCAATCTTAGCGTAATTTTGAGCTTCCACAATTTGCTGTTATCAACCGGAACATCACAGTGAATCATTGCATCGTATAAAGGATTTGACTGAAAACCCACCGTTCTGATCCAAATTCCATCGAAACTTGTGCGGTTCATCAGTTAGCTGAATGGCCTCCAGGCGAAGAAGCATTTCATTCCATGCTGCCAAGAGAGGTCCTAAAAAGTCCCTCCAGAAAGAAATATCATGCATTTTTTGTCCCAAAACTTGTTCGATTGTGACGAATTTATGTCTAACGATCATGTCGAAGCTAGTGTATTGCATCTCAAGTGGTGTTTTTTACATCACTTGGAGGAGGTGATGTAACTTTTTTTACATCTGCATCATTTTTTGGAGCTGCGTTTTTAGGTCTTCATGATGTAAAAGTTAGTTATTTATAGATATACATCTTCTATTGGGGATGCTCCTAAAGAAAGAACATAAAGAGCCAGCATGTGAAGTTTGGTGAAGCAGTGAAGTATGCACTTCCACCATGCCTATATATAACTAGTTTCCTAATGTAGTAGAAGCAATGTTTGAAGCTACAATAGTAGTGCGTGAGACGACCACATACTGTGTGAACAAACTACAAAGTCAAAAATGGTAGAGAAGATTGGTGGCATCAACAATTGAACGGGGACATCTTATAGAATTGGAGACATTGAAAATTTGAGTTGGAAATCAATGGTATGAACAATCCACTATTCCTTTCTGCCACAGGCGGAGCTCAAACTGGGCAGTGGAGTTCATCCATGTGGCAGGAAGCAAAAGCTTCAAGATATAGTAGACGAGTGAAGGGGTGGACTTTGAGACGTATGGTGGAGCTTCTCCCAAGCCGCACAAAATCGCGGCTCCAAACAAGCATTCACCTTCTTCAAGGCAATAACGCCACAATATCCTTGTCCCTGCACATTCCATACCTGTTGCAGAACAATCAGTTCACGTCGAGAATATCGAGCAAATAAGCTCTACATGCATCCGGAAGTAGAGTAGTCAACTAGAAGGTGATTACTAGGTTGTTTAATTTTTCTCCCCGATTTCCTCCTGGCAGCAGCAAAGAGTCAAACTATAGGATGTGAAGCACGCAAAGTAAAACTATATCGCCCGTAATATAGTATAGTTAACTAGTAAATGGTAGGTGCCATTTACTAGTAAATGTACTATAGTTAAAAATAGTGTCAAATAATTTGACACGTGTATAATTTTAAAAATAGTGTCAAATCATTTTAAAATTATACACGTTTATGTCACGTGCCATTTACTAGTTAAGTATAGTACATTACGGGCGACATTTGACTCACATGTCATAATTTGGGTGAGGCAATGGCAATTTTTTTTTGTTTCTTCTGTTTTAAAGTAAGATGCTACGTAATTAGTAAGTGTGACCCAAGTGTTTTCTCCTGGCACATGTATAACCATTGAGAAAAAAAGAAAAACGAGACCATTCAAGACTAGCCTTTGGAGGTATATTTTTATAGAAGGAATTCTCTAAGGACCCAGGGTCACCTCAGGACTCGAACCAGGGTGGGCTTGCTTGCTCCGAGTGAGCCAAGCCAGCAGGGTGACACTCTGCTCCGAGTGAGACATTGAAAAAGAAAGCTATAAAATGAACATGCACAAGAGTAACCTTCAGCGCGATAATTTAAACTAGAATGAACGTAGTCATGCGTGACATTAAGTAATCAATGGTTGATTGTAATATAGAAGCACTTTAGTATGTTTAACTGTGTAATATCGAATTTACACAATTTAAAATATACCAAGAGGAAAAAGTTACTCCCTTCATCCTTAAATATTTATCTGTAGTTTCTCAGAAAAAAAACTAGATTGCTTCCCAAAAAAGTACTCCTTATTTGCTTGCCAAAACATCTTAATATCTCATATTATGTGACGAAGGGAGTACAACTCGAGTCATGAATGCACGGGAGCTTGCCAGAAATTTCTGGATTAGCAACCGTTGAACAGGTCACACACCATGCTAGATTAGTACCACTAGGATCTTCGTGTATTCCATCATTGGAGCTTGCCAGAAATTTCTAGATAGTATTCATGCGCAGCCCACAAACTTTGCCTGACAGCGGCAGGTTGGCTGGCAGCACAGTGACATCACCCACGGCGAATCCCTGCAATAGAAGCCGTTGGATTGGCATATCCAATGGCACGTACCAGGCCACGTACACATTTCTCCAACACGAACCAATAAATATTACCCATCCGATTAGAAAGATCCAACGTTCAATATTACTTGATATTGGTACACTATATAGGAGCATAGAAACTTGCACCAGCACCGGCCATATCCACTGGATCGATCACTCGGAGGTAGGTCTCCTCATGCGATACGCGCATGCACGGACACTAGCGAGTAGCAACATAGAAACTTGCACCAGCACCGGCCATATCCACTGGATCGATCACTCGGAGGTAGGTCTCCTCATGCGATACGCGCATGCACGGACACTAGCGAGTAGCAACGCAACGGTAGTAAAGCACACCCTTCTCGCCAGCGGCAAAAACCGTTTTGTTTTAAAACGTAGGCTCACGGAGAGCCTGGTTTTGAATTAACGAAGCCATCAACTGGCCAGGAATTACAAAATACATGGATGCTGAAAGCAAACTTACACCACGAGATACACGCCAAGCATAAGAGACTAAAAAGTAGACGAGCAGGTTGAACAGAAGTCGCCTTAAAGACTGAGCACATAAGAAGAAGACTGCAGCAACCACAAGAAGTAACCCATTCCTCATATGCAAACATACCGGCGACGGTAATCTGAGATACAAAGCCCGCTACTCGGTGTCCTACGGCGATGGGGAACCTTCCCCCTCACCCAGGCTCGAGAAGGCCGCACCGTCGGGTGGAAGGACGTGCTCACCCCAGAGCAAGGGCAGCATCGGACAACAGCAACACGAGCACAAGTCGGCCGCACACACCTGCCTCATCGCGCCGGGCACACCTTGACAGAAGCTTAGCCCTTGCCTACAATAGATCAAATCATGAGGGGTAACCTGCAGGAAGAACAACATGAAGAGGAAGTAGCAGGAAAACTAGGGGGCGACAAACATCATGAGAGAGGTCTCACTGTTGTCGTTGATAAAGCACGGGTGCTCGGCGCACCGCCGCAAGATTGAGGTCGTGATGGAGAACCATTTCTCCTCCTGCCCAAGTTCAGGGCCGCACCATCGGATGGAAGACTGCGCTCACCCTAGAGCAACGGCGGCACGGGACAACAGCAACACCAACACAAGTCGGCCGCACACACCCGCCCCGTCGCGCCGGGCACACCTCGACAGAATCTTAGCCTTTGCATACAATAGATCAAGTACGGAGGCCGAGTACAAGTCTGTAGCAAATGCAACTCGTGGCAAGTGTTCAACCCCAACAGCTAACACCCGTGGCAAGTGTGCGTGTGTGCATATGCGTACGTGGTGCCTAGCTGTGTGTGCACCATGCAAGTGTACGACCAGGTTGTTGGCGATCTAGGCGGGGTGCTCGTGGTGATCTGTTGCTGGCTCGCCGTGTCCCATGCGTGTGGGAGCGCGTCGTAGGAGCGGCCGGATCGCGTGTGGATCGTGTCCCAGTGCTGGCCCCGTATAAAGCCGTCGCAGTGATCGTTGTAACAAGTGTGGGTGCCGGAGGTTGAGCTCATGAAAGTCTGTCAGAGCAGCAGGTGTTTGTCGCGGAAAAAACACATGTGTCCCCCCTTTCTTCTTTCTATGTTCGTGCGAGAGTAAGGCGAGAGAGAGTGAGTGAGATCCAACCCCAACAGCAAGCACCCGTCACATATATTTTATACATTGGTAGTCCATATTATACATTAACGACAAGAAGCAAGCCACGGTCATGCGCGTAAACAGTCATCCCTTGAATACTTGAAAAAGCAAATGCATGGCAGCACGTTAGCAAAGACCTGGCTGGCGCACGAGAGGCCTAGACCTACGAAGAGCTATAGACCAATCCTGGGATGCACTCTGATGTGGGAACAAAGGATCGTGTTTCTCTAGTTGGTACTCGTACTTGTTAGGTAGTCCACGTTATACCACCCAACTGTTTTGCATGTAGGATGCGTACCCTCTCGTTGACTTGCAGCAATACCACCGACTGGATCAATCATCATGGTCATACTCCTGACAACCAGTGCCACATCGACATAGTGCAGTAACGAGTCTACTACTAATTTCACCAACTTGTCTCTTAATTATTACAGATTTGAATCAAATCTTATTTAATGAACCTGCATTCTTCATTGTGGGTGCGACCACATATTGTGGCGCTGAGGTGACGCAACATATGTGGTACAAGCATGGCGAGGCCCGACAACCACCCCATCAACTCCCTATTATCCATCGGCCTCCACCTCCACAATGATAGCTGTCGCAGGCCACTGCCAAGGTGTGCTACCAGCAAGGCATGCCACCACCAAGAACGATGATGATGATGAGCGAGGTGACGCGCGGTAGTATGGTGGTCGAGGCCGAGCGACGGAATAGTGGCAACCATGCTATCTAGCCTGCCTATTCACGGCATTGCATATACCAGCATTCCAACGAGTAGTATGGTGATGCAATGGCTAATGCTCTGCTCATGAATGTTTTCAGGCAATGCAATGGCTAATGTATTACTATGCGATTGATGAGACATTCTGGTGATGTAATGCTAGTTGCGATGTGTCCATGGGTGTGGTAGGTGTTGTGTTTCTATATCTGATGCACCAACTTTGATGTAATACAAAACACAAGGAAGAATACATGATTAGAAAGAGAACATCCTTATTCACGCCCACCAGATCCTTTTATAGAAACATCTAGTTATTATTGTATATTACCGTGAACAATTAAACCAAACAAGAAATCATCCAAAATAAAACCAAAGGAATTATTTTTGTGTCTGTGACGATCGGTGTAAATGATGAATTGATATTTCCACAATCTTTTGGATTTAAACATTTTGTTGATTTATACACATGTTTGGTCCGACGTCTATTGTGGGCATCCAAGGTGAAAATTAATAAACCCTGAGAAGATTGTGATTGTTCAACAACGAATGTTGTTCTTTTTCCGTTTTAGCCAAAACCATTCAAACTAGGCAGCTGATTGTAAGCCTATAAGAGCACCCACATTGTAGCAGGATATTTTGAAGGGAAATCAAGCTTGTCAAGGATAAGGAGGATTCACATGCAGGGAATGGACAGAGAAGCACCTGGGAATATTCGTTTTGCTTCTAAGTTTGAGAACCCTATTTTCATAACATTGATGGGTCCCAAATTGTGACATGTCATGGTTTGCACATACTGGAGGCACTTTACAGATGTTATTACCTTAACAACCATGGCTGCACTTGAAGGAAGAAAATTAATAGCTAGACACGTGAAGTTTGGTGAAGCAATGCAGTTTCAACTTACACTATATACACTAGTGCAGAACCGGGCTTTAGTGCCGGTTCGTGACGGCCTTTAGTGCCGGTTGGCAAACCGGCACTAAAGAGTGGGGACTAAAGCCCCCCCCCCCCCTTTAGTACCGGTTCGTCACGAACCGGCGCTAAAGTGCAAACACGTGGCACGAGCCAGGCCCGTGTGCGTGTAGGACATTAGTACCGGTTGGTAACACCAACCGGTACTAAATGTTTGGGTGTTTTTTTTAATTTTTTCTTTAATTTTGTGTTTTCAATTTGGCTTTATTTTCTATTTAATTCTTTTTTGTTTGCTGGTATTTCACGATACTACAAATTGTACACGTTATGCATATATATTAAATAGATTTTCTCGTACGTAGAACCGCATATATATATAATATATATCATCGAATGTCTCACAGCCAACACCATTAACTATTCACACATATACACATGTATATACATATACAATTTCTACTACATGTTGCCTTGGTGCCTTCGGAGCACGATGACAAGTGGTTCATGGGGGCGGTAGCGGGTAATAGTATTCTCCTTTCGGATCTATGATCTGGTCGAGCAAATATCCGGCTATTTCCTCTTGAAGTGCTTGTATGCGGTCCGATGGTAGGAGCTTATCCCGCACCGATCTAAACTATTAAGAAGGAGATCAATATGCATGTGTGTTAGTTGTGTGACTAGATATCGATAATGGTGTGAATAGTGTTCTGACAAAAACGTACCCAGTCCTGTCTATCAGATCTGCTCCTTTCGCACGTCATCATGCGAATGTTCTCGCAAACGTAGTATGCACACAGATTATTCCCTTTTGCCTGCCTCAGGGCCTTTACGAGAATGGAATTGAATCAGATAATGATTAATCAAGCATAATAATTAATTAATGATATTGAAACAAGAATTAAAGACATGGTAGCTAGCTAGTACTACTTAATTACTTACCTTGGGTCGATGCCAAAATAATTTTTTTTCCATTCTCCTGGAGTCACCGCGATGAACTTTGCCCATGCCCTGCCCGCCGGCAAAGAAAATTAATAAAGGGGTTATTAAATAGTTCATATCAGGAACTAATAGTTAATAATGATTGAAATTACCTGTTGACTATCCCCTTCACGATGGTGTAGTCTTTATCTTCTTTAGTTAGTGAGTCCAGTAATTTAACTTTTCCTTCCTCAACTTTAATGTCTATCAAGACCCAGTGCCAACTGCATACGCACACGTTTGCATGTCTTAATTAAGCGGGCATGTGCATAAAATTAATCAACTACCGTAAACCGTATACACTTAATTATTAACATCTAGCTAGCTAGTAAGCAAAAACAGAATTTGTAATACAAGACAGTGTGACTCACGGGAAGTTGTAAGGAAGTAGTATATCTTCGAAGGTATTGAGGCGCTTCAAGAACTCTAGCATGCTTTCCTCTACAGCAGCTTTACAATGTTTAATCTCCCATATGTCCTGATTAATGGTATTTGGGTCAATGAACCCAACGCCATAGCGTCCAGCTTTTTTCATTTCATACATCTTCATCCTGCATATAATACCACAGAAAAAGAATATAGTGAGGATAATTACATGTAATGATTGATCAAAATTATCACTACATAACTAGCTTGAGACTTAAATTACAGAAAGAAATCACTTACAGACAATAGCAACTGATGATAGACTTGTCGAGTGCGTCTTGATTAAATAACTGAAATAGTTCTGGATACTCAATGGCCATATATAATGCACAATTGACAAAATGGTTGGGTGTCAAAAGTTTTGATCCACCTCTGGTGAAAAAGACAAATTCTCGTCGATTTAGCTGGAAGCGGGTCAAATTTGAACTGCAGGTGCCTCATAGTTTGCTCTTTATTTTTTCCCAAAATCATTTCTAGGTAAATAAGTATCTATTTAATCAGAAATACATGGTTTGATGGCGAGACATCGATGTTTGGACGGTGGCCGAGGGCCCCAACTCTAGAGCGCATACGCTCGCATGCCGCCGCGTGGTCACCGCGTGACCGTGGCGTTGCCATGCGTTCTACGAGGCCTAGGCATGTCTAGTGGGTTGGGAACTCCTCGGGTAGGTGATAGGAAGAAAATTATAACATAAGATTCTCATGAGGAGACCGAACTATGCTCAAACATGAATAAGCAGTCAAGTGTTTGATTTGCGGTACGGGAAATGCACATGGCCAATGGACGTGAGTTTTGGTTGAGGATGATCAGTTACTAAGAAGACCGTCTTCACAAATTTTCACCTCAAAAGGAGGAACCTAGGTGGTACTTGCTTTACAAAGTACCACACTGGACATAAATATGAATGTTGAAGCTGGGCTCAAAATAATGAATGGATTGAGCTGGCATTTGGTGGAGGTTGGTTATTTGGGCATAGGAAAGCACTGTAGAAAATGGATATCATTTGAACATGCCAAAGTGGTACTTTCTTCACAAAGTGCTGCTCCGAACAGAATAGGAAAATGAATATTTTCGAATTATTTTTGAAATAGGCAAAGAATTTTTGTGACATATTTGATGAAGATATGATCCAAAACATTTTTGAGAATTTTTTGGGAATTTTTGGAATAACAGAAATATAGGTTGCTTCATAACCTAGGGCAAAAACTGCCACATGGACATGACACATAGGCAAAACTGATAAGATGACGCCTAGTCATCATAATCCACCACAATCTACAAGGCTATGACCATCTATATTGGTCATTAACAACTAGAAATAAGGCAGCATACTAGCATTGTTTGCTTTGTGACCATTTCGTGTAAGGAAATTACGACCTTTCTGAACAAAATGGTCACAATGGTTTAGGGTTTGGAGCCCCTCAAACACCTTTTGACAAATTGGTCTGAAATGGTCATAGATTTATGACCAATTCTTCCAGGGTCACTGACAGAAGGTCACTACTTGACATATTTCTTGTAGTGAGTTCTCTCCGATTTGTAAATCATTTGGACATCTAAGCACCTCTCAGCAAAAAAGACAAATCGGATCAGAATAGTGCTTGAACAGTAAACATTTTTTTTGTCCCCAAATTTGTCTTTTTTGCCGAGGGCTGCTCAGATGTCCAAATGATTTGAAAATTGAAGCGATCCTCACACATCAAATTATCTACTACACAAAAAAATTATTTTTTTGAAATTTTCTAGTATTTGATTTGATTTTTTTTCATTAGGGCGGGTGCAACTGAGCCGGGCTCAAAAGTGGATTATCGTTCACATTTCCTTGTAACTAGTCAGACACAAGAAAGAAGAAAGATCCTATATCTTGAAATGTAGGTTGTTATCTCTTATGAGAGAGGGGTCCAAACTCCTAAAATCTCTGTGTCACACTTGCACCTAGCAATATCCAGCCTCGTCCTTACCCCTTCTCTCTATTGTTGGAGTCATCCCCATGAAACTACCGGCGGCGCCTGCGAACTTGTCATCATCGTCGTTGTGCCGCCGCCGTCATAGAGCTGCCAACCTCCTCGACGTCGTCATCGTCGGGCACATAAATTTCATCCATCGCCTCGTCTATCTCCTTGTAAGCGGCTCCTAAATCCGCCTGATACTGGCCGAAGCGCCAGCGGTGGCGGGAGGAGCGGTAGGACTAGAGTAGTGCCTCCTACCCGTTCACCTCACATCCTCCGTGATGCCCGTGCCGATGCTTGTCGAGGAAGCGGAGGTTGTAGGCTTGGTCGGCCTGCATCTGCGGAAAGCGGCCTCCCACTCCTCTAGCACCATGTCAGTGTTGTGAGTTCGGGCCTCGCACATGGTGATGTCGGCATTTGTCGGCACGGTGGCGCCGGCCTCTGCCATTGCCGCGTCCACCTCGCTAGCCTTCAGTGAGATCGTCCGTCTGGCGGGTTGCCAGCCACCACAACGGCGACGATCTACTGCTTTTGTTCGTACGGGAGGCCGTCCCATGAGGCTTTGGAGCTCAAGGAGGTGATGGCGGGTGCGGTGCGGAGAGAGATTGATAGCAAAAGAGGGTGGATGGATGCCACTGTGTTCTAGGCCTCGGTTTTAAATAGCGGGCAGAGGGCCGGCCAGGCTTCAAGGTCTTTGATGGTGGATGGCAGATGGGCGGACGGGTGTCGCTGGAGTAAGTTCCTCGGCAACCGTGTATGCTAAATGTAGGGGGTGGACGGACGTTAAATTTAGGGGGTGGACGGACTCGTGCCGTTTGAATACGGGGAGACGTCGCGTGCACCTGGAAGCGGTGAGGGCGGCATCTTGGCCGGCGCGCAGCTTGAGTGCCGAATTTTATACGTAAAGAAATTGTTTCCTGAAATTGTTGCAAAGTTACAGCTATGGATGCTGTTCACGTATTGTGATGAATAAATTCATTAGTACGCATTATCGATTTTATTTTCTTTCTGAAATAAAAGAAGGATTTGATTATGTTGTTTGGGCGCAAAATGCATAAAAGCAAGTAAATGGTTCCATGGACGGCGGTGTGAACAAGGAAATCGGTTGCGCCCTGAATTGGCTGCAAAGCTTCTCATAAATTCATGCATTACAGTCATACATGTTTCCCCCATTATATCCCCGCAAGATCTACTCATCATGGCGGTGTAGAAAGGGCCGCTCAAGCCGTGATTGTCTGGCTGTTTAGGAATGGCAGGCGATGGACTCTTGTAAATGGTTGGACTCAAGTTTGTGCACCATGACAACATTCTGCGTTATGGCCTTATGGGGACACTCCTGCCTGTTGGAACTGAAGAAGAACGTGAGGGAGAGAGCTTACCATGGTTATCGATGTCATTTCTTCCCCGGGATATCTTAGCTCTGGTTTGTAGCAGAACAAGATGATGGGTGCTATGGCATAGCACCTGCTCAGAAGCAAATTTCCCCTGCTCTTTCTTGTACTCTGAAATCTTTATCATAAGACTAGCAAAAACAGAACACACAGTCACACACACACACACACACACACACGCACGCACGCACACGCGCGCGCGCGCACACACACACACACACAACAGCTGCCTGAATTAATTGGGCACTAGACGCAAGGTTACGTTCAGTGGACATGATACGTGCTGCCACCATACACAAAGTGCAAAGGTTTCAGCACGAGCTTGTCTTTAATTTGGAGTTCATCTTCTCCAAGCTTCGGATATTCGAGCGGCCTATTTTTATCAGAGCTTACAGAACAGGAAAACAGAAGAACTCCACACTGAAGATTCCCTTGAAGATGGCTATTTTTAGGCATGATGACCATTTGTATGTGGAGGAGGAGGATGCCATGTCCTAGATAGTTCAGAGGAATGTGGGAGGAATTCAGAGATGAACAACACTCAAAGAGGAATGCTTTGCCTGACCCGTGAACACTGGTGGCCAGGGGATAACCCAAATACGTACAAGATAGAGGAGTCTCGGGTACCATATCTCTTGTTTTTTTTTTAGCCTTACAAGAGGTAAGCATGAAATGAAGAAGAAGAAAGCATCCACCGTGGAGAGAGCAACAGCGACAGGCATGGCGCGGGAGCGATCGGACGGAACAATCAACGATCCAGGAGGATTGACTTGACTTAAAAGTGAAGCCATAGGTAGCAGCCTCCGCCGTCGGATGGTGATCCGATGTCCACTCGGAAGGAGCGAAAGGCAGAGTGTACAGATAGACCGTCGCTTTTCTTCAGAGATTGGTGTCTATTCTTTATTTAAGTTCAGAGGTCGATCATGAACAGAAGATCTTCAGGGGTTACAGAATGTTGATTCCTGACAGAGGAGCAATCCTGAAAGGAATTTGCGCTCATTCAGCCCAAGAAAGACCAACATAACAAATCAATCTTGTAGCACGTCAAACTTGCATTCAAGGTGCAATAACTAATTCCACAAACATAAGTACATTGTATCCATATCTCTATTCAGTACCTGACTAAACCAGGCAGCTCACCGATGTCGACGAATAGCATTCTTCAATGAGTGCTTCTGCAGCTGTTGGGAAGCCGTTGAGCTTCGAGGACCAGTTTTAAATTTGCATTGCAATCTTTTACCATAAGAATGGCAAAACACACACACAATCAGCGGTCTGAATTAATCATGTACAATAAGCACACACACACACACACAATGTTTCAGCCAATGGATATCACCCGATTGTGCTCGACTCGACAGGACTATGAAAAAACATGTGAGATAGTATCACACAGTATATTATTACAGTGTACTGTACGTGCTGCCACCACCATACCATAGCTACCATTGGTGGCCAGTACCACACAAGAAAAACAACAAATGGCTGATCAGAAAGGATCTCTCCAGTTCTGTAACTTGGGATTCATGTTGTCCAAAGCTTCAGCCTTTCAGATCTTCGTGGCTTATTTTCCTCAGAGCTTACGGAACAGGAAAACATCACACTCAAGATTCTCTTGAAGAGGGGAGCTACCAATTATCCTGATCATTTGCTTGTGCAGGAGCAACCCTGCTAGGAGTTCACACAGTCAGTCCAAGCAAAGACAGACATACAGAACCCAATTATACTGATCTTTTGGGCTTTTACGCTAACCAAAGTGGTGGAATTCAAGATGCAAAGATTAATTCCAGAAACATACATGGTATCTGTATCTCTATTCAGTGCTTGCTTTTGCACCGTGAAGCAACCATATATTTCCATGATTTTGGTTCCCATAGTTTAGGCCCTGTACATAGAAACCAATGTCAAGATATCTCCATGAAAAGCTACTGCACCCAATTTAAAACAATAGGATTTAGAAATAGATGAGCTGAAATAGACATAACAAGATAAATTATGTACGGTCACTACACAGAGAAAGTATACTTCAGCCGTATATACTTGTAGTACCAATCATGGAAACTGCGAAAACAGTCCATGGTATTTATAACTATACATATATTTCTTGTGCAAATGATCATTTAAGTAATCCAAGTTTACTGGATCAAAGTTAATGTCTACCATCAAATCGAAAGCAAAACATTTAGTAAGACACGTGAAAACTCTATTCACGTGCTTATTGACATTGAATTAAAGGAAAACTGACACACCAAGCCAAATGTTAGAGAAGGGGAGATAAGAGAAACTAAATAAATGAAGAAAAGAAAACTAAAAGGTACCTGCACCAGGAATTCAGGATAGCTCGAACAAGCATGGGATATATCCTTGTGCTCAAGAGCAATTTTAACATGGTCCCTCTTACCCCTTCATCAGGTAAGAGGGAGCGTGTTAAAAAGGCTCTGCGCTCAAGGCTATTTAGATGTCGATTGGAGACACCGATAAAGTGGCGTCATATTCATAGCTGGGCAGTATTGAATAATGAGGTACTGAAGACCACCTGGTACACATACCAGATGTTTGCATCTCTCAAGATGTAGTTTTTCCAGTAACGGAAGGTCTCCCAAACAGTACAACAACTCCAAACCACCACAACACCAAATACACAAAGTTAGGAGTCCATCCAACTGTGCTGACACAAAACGAAGCTTCTTATAGCCATCTATTACTTAAGCCTGCTGACATGGCAAATGATTAATTGTGGTTGAAGGCGACTGCTCTTGCAAACTTCTTGATGCAAGATCACTGCAATGTTCCGATGGTGCTACTGCATCAAAAAGTTGTACGCTCTCCAACTCTCTATCATCTTTTTTTAAAGGAGGATATAGTTCCCCGCCTCTGCATCAGAATGATGCATGCAACCTATTTATTCAAACAAAATACAGAAACAAGATCTAATTAAGGTCCAGTACTGGCTGTCAAACAAAGCCCAGAAATAACAAAAAACAATAAAAAGATGCCACAGCCGGCGAAAAAATAGGCTACGATGACTAAACACCTAGCCTATTATTAGCTCGGCATTCAAATCGGTTGAGGATAACCCATGCTACTGTCTCCCACCGGTTGTACCTAGTAATCAAAAGCTCACTAGAGTCCGCATGGGTATCGATCCAAGCAGTGGTTCTGAAGATAACCTGTAAAAAGTTGTTAAATTTTTTACCATTAAAGATCATATCATTTCTGCAGTTTCATATAGCCAAAAATAGTGCACATATCCCTATCCAAATATGTCCCCCAATCTTTAAAACCATGCCATGTAGCCACGTCCCAAATAACATGTTCATGCTAATAAGAGGATTCACGTTGAAGGCTATATGAATAGTACGCCAAAGTAGTTTGGCTAACGGACAATCTAGAAAGAGGTGTTGAATCGTCTCATCATGGTCACAAAAAACAGCATCAGGAACTACTGACCCATCTTCGCTTTACCAAGTTATCTTTTGTTAATATCACCCCCTTGTGCACAAACCACATGAATATTTTAATTCTAAGCAGTACTTTATTCTTTCAGATGTGTAGAGACCTCAGGATTGGCCCAGAATCAAGTAGGTCCAAATACATAGATTCAACCGACAAAATAACGTTCCTAGATAGTTTTCAATGATTGGTATCTGGTTGGTCCGAAAGCTAAACATCCATCAACTTGCGGACAATGCAGCCAAGAGTTCCATCATTCCCTCACCAGAGACCTCCTGAATCGAGAAATAAGGATCCAGACGATCCTCCCGCTTCCTCAGCGATTTGGTATTCCTGGCCGTTGGATCTGGCAGCTTGATGCGATCTGGGCCGTTGGATCCAGCCCTGGAACGACCTCGTCCGTCGGATAAAAAAAAGTTACTATTGCAATGAATAGTTACTCCCGTTTCGTGCCACCGCGCGTAAATAGCCTGCCCCGCCGGGTCCATTTTCGTCATTCCACGCACTGGGGTATAAAAGGCAGTTGCCGCCGCGGTGGAGACCTAGCCGCTTCCTCCCGTCGCGCAACCTTCTCCCGTCCTCCCGCATCCCAGCCCCCGCCTCGTCGCCGCCGCCAACACCGGGTGAGTCCGGCGAGTTCCGGCAGCCCTCGCCGGAGCGCAGCACACCCACGAGCTCCCCTTGTGGTGGTGCTTCCTTCCCTCCGTCCAGATCCGCTCCTCACGGCCGCAAACGCTCGCTCGCGCCACCCCTCCCCGCGGCTAGGGTTTCGGCTGCCTCCAACTCCGGCGCGGTGAGCTCTCCTCTTCCCTTGACTCATGCCCCCTCCTCTCCCCTTCTTCCTTCTCTCCCTGCCCCACTCACTTCTTCGATTCGGTGCAGCAGACACCCTCCTCCATGGACGAGGACAACCACCACGGCCCACACATGGTCGAGCTTGCCATCGTCTGCTCCGGTGCGGTGCTGGGCCAACGATCTCCACCTCCACGGCTGCTAGCTCGGGTAAGCACTCCCATCCCCATGGTCGTTTCACTTTCCAGAGCCTCCTTCTCTTATCTGTTGTGTGTGTTTGTGTGCTCATGAAGCTTCTCTTCTCCATGGACGAACCTCACAGGCAACAGCAAGCCATCTCAAGGGAGGGGATTCTCAAGTCACCCCACGTCCAATCCATGGACGACGTCCACAGGTGCTCAATAAATTGTTGGGGTGAGCTAATGAGTGTTTTTTGCTTGTGGCTTGGTCTATGATTAAGACTGGGAGGGCAATACGTGGCCTACATGAGCTTGTTGGCTTGGGCGTCTGGGCCTGCTATGGCATGGACGATGTCCGTGTCAAGATGAGTGACTGGGTCTGCGATAGATGATTATATTCTTAAAATTTTAACTTCCAACTGGAGTCAGTTTATTATTTAATCTGAAAGTTTGATTCTTCTTCTGAGCTAGATACTCAAATTGTGCAACCATCCATTTACGTGTATACATAGTTTTGAAATCTTACTCTGTACAGTTGAAGTAGATAATAGGACAGGGTGCCATGACGTACAGCAGCTCCTTCCAGAACCAAGTGTGGGATTTTTTCGATGAGGATGATCGCTCGATTCGATCTTCATCAGCTGTATAATTATCCTCTACGCCATCTTTGTCAGAAGCAGGTTGGGGATGATCGCTCGACTCGATCTTCGACCCAAGTGTGAGATTATATCATTTTATATGAAAATATGAATCTAGCCAAAGCATTTCCGTACTTTTGGGGCGAGATCCTGAAAATATGATATCAAGGGGCTGAAATCGTTAATGATATCGATGTACTGGATCAGTAGTCACTGAAAAGTTCTAGATTGGTTCCGTGTTTTACCTAATTAGAAATAACTCCCCCATTTTGATTTCGTCAATTTTTTGGACAGCCCTTAATGTTGTTGTATATATAGTTCATTCGGTGATATTGGAACAACATGATTATGTCCAGAAGAAAAGTAATAATATAGCACAGCCAACAATTGACAGATTAGATTACAGAGCTACTTGCCTTCAAAACTTAGTTTCACTAAAATTCTTTAGTGTTGCAGGATATGCTGTAAGTCTACTAAAGTAAACTGGTTTTGGTTTTACTTCCCATTTGCAGCCTCTTATATCATAGGTATGTGTAGTAAGTCTGTTTTCATATTCCAGAGGCCCATGGGAGTAAGCTCAAGCCGCAGCCGAGTTCAGACTCTTCCTCTCACTTGGTGCTCCATAGGAGGAGCATGGTCTGCTGTGCCTCTCCCACCTCCTCAGCGCTCAGTAAGATGGCCAGTGCCGCTTAGTACCAGGGTGTTGATCACACAATACAGGGTTACCATTTTAATTTGGTCTGGAAATGGAGCTGAACCTATCAAAAGGCTTCGTGTATTGTTGTTTCAGAGATTTCAAGGTATGGTGTTGTTCACATCAAGACTATGCCTTTGTTTTTGAAATGCTGCTAAATTTCTCTATCATGTTACTTTATTGCTATTTATTTCACTAATTACTTCCTGGTACAAATCAGTATAAGATAATTGATTTATCTATTTAGTCACTCCTTACTGTTATTTAAAGTAGATGGATTGTACATGATGGAACCTGAAGTTACTGGGATTATTGGTTTATCAATTTAGTTGGTTCTTACTGTTTTGACAACTATTGACCACCATCTTCATTTTTTATGCCCCTCTTCCACCCAAAAATCCCTTATGAGAATGTATTTCATAAAACGGTAGATATTGTTCTTTTCCTAGCTCATTGGTACTTATAGCCTTATAGGAGACTCATTCTTAAATTGGTTAATAAGACAGCAGATGATAGTCCTTTTGTTACTCTTTAATAATATAGCTGGTTTTGTTTTTCACTTTTTGTTCATGGCAAAGAAGTGTCTGTGTGTGTGCGTGTGTGTTGCCATTGAATCACGATTTAAAGTTTGGGTCCCCTCATGTTGTACAAGTGAATGTTTGTTCTTTCTTTTGAACTAAAAAATCTGAATATATGAGCTGAACCATGCTTCCTACAAACTTGATTATTACCTGCTTGAGAATATCGTTGGGACCGGCACCCCGCGCCAAGGCGCGGTACCAATCTAGCTAGGTACGACCAGGCTACACACATTTGTTCTGTTGGTTAAGCCGGCTCGTTCCCTTCCCTTCATGCAATGCGTGCAAGACCCATTGCCGTCGAATATACATGTGTCTCTTCTGCATTTATCTACAGAGACAACATGCTAAATTCTATGCAAATATATTATTCTGACATGGATCTGCTGGGATTCATTTGCTGCTTCTCTTTTGATTGTTCTCACTAAGATCACCACCGCTTGTGCCTGAATTTCTATCAGTCAGCAGCAACAAACCCTTGTACCAGCACTAAATATTATGCAGTGGGAAAGTGCAGGCCAGTTTCTCTTTTGTAAAGCAAAAAGGTTCAGAGCAGCACACACTTGCTCCTCACCAGTCACATTCGCTCAAGAAACCTTAGCACATATCAGTACATTGGTCCGATTACTTCTGGCACAATATCAGAACATTGGCCAGTTTCTCTTAAAGCAAAAAAGTATTGCCTTGAATTTGATACCCATTTTTTTCTCTAGCTGGGAACTAAAATGTTCTCTAATTAGTGAGTGGTAGCCTGTATGAAGATTCTTCTCTCAGTCATCTAGGTTCCATATCCAGTTATTTATTGTTAATACTTAATACTCTGCTGTTATTGTACATCATTTCTAATCTTTGCATTTATACTGAAGGTACAAAGATGAAATGCTTGATGATGCGCCTTGTATAATATTCGAGGCTGTTTTCCAATGTACCCTTGAGGTAGGAATTACAACCTTGTTTGATTGTTCGGTCTGGCCAGATGATTACTAAAAATTTCGAAGATTATCCTGAGCCTGCCTCAAGTTTTTTTCTTTACTGCATGCTATTGGCACCCATTGCTTCAAGTCTTTAATTCAGCTTTCCAGACAGGTTTATGATGACTTTTTTAATTGCTACTATTAGCTCCTTTGATGTTATCTATTAATACAGAAACCCAAATTACTTCTCTTTAATTTGATGGCCGTTCTTTGCTTGCTCCATCCATTCTATGTTATAAATCGATTGTATCGGCTGCTGCAGCGAAAATGGATTTTATTCTATCAACCCTTGTGATTAACTGACGTCTGAACAATGGTATAAGTGCCACCATCCAGTCAGGATTTACCTACAACACTAACAGTGGAAGCATTATCTTTGTTCAGTTATGTACCTAAGAAAGCTCATGTAGGAATCTGACTTGGATATGTAGGTGCAGTCTCACGCAAATGACGGCCGTCCTGTCGCAGAACGGGTCCTGAATTTGTTTATATATTTTAGATGTACGAGCAGCAGAAGAAAATCTCCCATCCGCTCATTGTTGGTCGTTCAGACTCGGGTCGTCGATGCAAATTGATCAAGTGCCCCCATCTTTAGTTGTTCTGTTTGGTGGTACGTGGATCTGCTGGTGCACTGGTGAGCCACCCGTTCTACTCCACCTTCTCCTTTGATATTCAGTGCAATCCAGGTGTTGCTTTGTGCTCAGTTGATGTGGAATGTGCTTAATGTTTCCCAGTAGAAAGCTTAGTATTGCTATGTGTTGTTCAGCATTGGCTCATGGTAATAAATGGTTCCAGTTTAGGGAGAATTTATCGCTCATTGTTTTTCCAGAGTGAGTTATAATGAATAATAATTGTTCCCTTTGTGAGCGAGCTTATTGTTCTTTTTTATTTGCAGAATGGGGAGCTGATGAACCCGGGGTCTCGACAGCTATACCTCATCTTCCCGGCGGACAACACCTTCCACGAAGATGACATCTCCAACTACTTCAGGTACATCATCGTGCTCGTTCACACACCACAGTCCTACCTCTGCTCTGCCTCGAAGTCTAGCCGGGATTAACCGTGCTCGTCTTCTGAACCGTAGCATCTACGGTCCTTTCCACGATGTACGCATCCCCTACCAGCAGAACCACATGTTTGGGTTCGTCACCTTCGTCTACAAGGAGAAGGGCAAGGTCCCCGGCAAGTTCAGGCAAGCCCAGCTGATGACACCTCCTCCCAAACTAGATGGGTCAAGGTAAAATTGATAAACCTTCCCTCTCTAGGTTTTAGTTGTTGCACATACCAGATCATTAAACTATGCTGAACTGTTGAACAGCAAACAAGCTGGGAAACAATATGTGTGGAATGCTCGCAAAGATCTATTTGGAAAACGCAAGCACGACTGCGAAGAATAAAGAGGTACTTAAAAACAAGTGATGTCTTCACAGTAATATCCATGTACTTTAATATGTGACTTCTCTTTGGCATTGTTGTTCATTAGGTTCAGTTGAATCACCATGGGCGACGCAATGGCCGTCTGCTATATCTCCCAAGATGCCATTAGTTGTGTCCTTTTTGTAATCACAATATGTACCGAGCACTTGTTCTTCTATGCGTATGACTGTATGGACTATTATGCTGGTTATGCAAACTACATGACACTTGTGCTTTCCACAAGTCTTGCTTGCTTTGAAGAAGAAAAAGGAACAAACCTTTGTATGATTCTAATAATTGTTGTTAGTCCTATTTAGATACATGGTGGTAATATCATGCTTTCATTGCCCTTTTTATCGTCCGAATAGCAATTGAGTTACTAATAACTTAACATTACACGTTTGACCAAAACGTTTGGACAGGCACCCTCGCGCCAAGGCGCGTTGCCGATCTAGTTGGATATTAAGGGGGATCGATTGTAGTACAATAGCAACATAGGCTTTCTTGCGTTATACAATATTATAAAAAGTGGGATATTGAATGGCTAAGGGTGTCTCCCCTAACCACACATCTTCCTAGAATCTAGTCGTGTTCCATTACCAATAATGAAATTCACCCTGTGAAAAAATATTTCTTTTATCCTAATTAACCCCTTCCAAAACGGCGAATCATTAGGTCTAGTGGTAACCTGTGCCAAAGTCTTGAAATGTAGGTACTTATCATGCAGAAGTTGTACCCAAGTTCCCTCGGTCTCAATAGATAATCTAAATAACCATTTGCTTAAGAGACACTTATTTTTAACTTCTTAGTTCTTGATCCCTAACCCACCTTGGTCTTTGGGCCAGCAAATGATATCCCAGCTGGCGAATCCGTATTTCTTCTTAACCTCATCAGATTGCCAGAAAAAGCAAGATCGATAGAAATCTAATCTTTTCCGTACCCCTATCGGTACTTCGAAGAATGATAAATAGAAAATCGGCAAACAAGTAAGAACTGAGTTTATCAACACAAGCCGACCTCCATAAAACATAAGCTTTCCTTTCCAGCAACTTTGTGTTTCTTCAAATCGATCTTCAATACACTTCCACTCCCTATTCGATAATCTGCGGTGGTGAACTGGAATCCCTAAGAAACTGAACAGTAGGGACCCCATTTCACATCCAAACAATTGTCTGCAAGCATCATGTTCCTCTTTGGCTCTCCCAAAGCAGATCTACTCAAAAAATTTCAAATTGACTTTAAGTCCCGACAATTGTTCGAACAAGCAAAGTACTGGCTTCATATTACTAGCCTTTGCGAGATTATGTTCCATGAAAAGAATTGTGTCATTCGTGTATTGTAGTATGGACACTCCCACATCCACAAGACACGGAACAATTCTCTATCATCCTGCCCCAGTATGGACTCAAGAAGGCCGCACCACCTAATTTCAATACCCAAGCGAGAAGGGGGAAGAACGAAAAGCTTTGTCAAGCATCCACATTGATGTATCTTTAGACCTTTCAGATTTGGCAGGAGTTGATCCCTCCCTCAAGTACAACATAACCTTTAACCCAGATGGGGCCAACTAGCTTGCTGCAACTATAAATGTATAAACTATTCAATGATAGCAATCTTCGGAACTCTTCTTCGGGCCAGTAGATGAGTGTATCACAACTGTTGATCACTAATTCCACGAGCTGTCCAAAATATTTCTAGACCCCCAACTATTGGCTGCAAAGGACTTGAGTGGAACAAGAAGCTGCAACCAAAAGACATTAGTGTAAAAAGGGATACTTCAGGATCCTGGTCAAGCTCCAGTTCTTGCGTTGCTTCTGTATCACTGACACACAACCATAAGTCAGATAAACAAGACTTGTGCTTGGATTCAAATATTGACAAGGAAAGTTGTCTTGTCTTCCTCTACGTCAATAACTTTGAGTTTTGGTGCTTCAGGTAGAGTTGTTTGCCTTGGGCAGTAGTCAATGTAAACATTCTCAAGTAGAGGAAATATTAATTCTTCTCCTTCTGTTGCCACCCATCTCTCCAAAATCTCTATTTGTTCTAATCTGAGGTGTTTTAATGCTAGAAATGTTGCAGTCAAACTGTCCCTGCATAGGCTTTGCAGATTATCAGACTTTACCAAAACAAGAACTTCAAGGGCCTTAAATCGACCAATTGGGGAAATTCCTCACACATTGTACAACCAGTTTGGTCAAATGCTGCAGTAAAGTAAGATCTTTCACCCATTTTGGGAAGCCAGAACCTCTATAGGAGTGTATTCTTAGCGACTCCAGCGCGGCAAGAGGATTAAGAGTATGAAGCACATCTTTGTGCTTTAGCATCTTGTTCAGTTACAAACTGAAGACCGTATAGTTTTATTTCACCACCAAGATTTATATCCGTAGTCCTCCGATAGTACTACAATAAGGACTAAAACCCACCACAAAGTATGTTAGAGTCTGTAGATAAGTGAGTTGCCCGAGGTCTGGAGACAAGCACTTCAATGATGTGCATCCATTTCTATATAGGTCGCAAAGCTTTCTCATATACTTCATATCCTTTGGAAGTCGACCAAGATTCCGGCAACTAGTAAGGGTCCGATAGATTATACAATGTGCTTATTTCATTGAGAAGTCCGCTCATATACCAGCTCCTTGAGAGGTCAAGATACCTCAGGTATTGCCTCTGTCGGAGTGCCTAGCTTTGTCCATTTACACTCTTCAAAAAGTTGCAGTGCTCGCAGATGATTGTGCTTCATCAAATGTGGTGTCGAGCCACAAGTGAAGCTATATGTATGCAATAGTGTCTGAAGGGCGGGAGGGTGTTTCTTTAGATAATTATCCAAAAGAGTTCAGACATAGTCAGATGATGAGAACAAGTGGCGAGTAGGTCCTGCTGACAACAACTCCATTTGATCAGGCTTATCGACTGTGTTAAGACAATATTTCCCTATAACAGATGAGGGAATGTCATGTATAAGATGATTTATCTTGCATACTGTTCTTGAACGGATCGCCCCCCAAAATGCGTCAAGGGGGTTTGCGTGACCTCTTGAAAGAATGACCTCAGTTAGCTTGTTAAAAAATTCTCTGCCTACCTTTTGAAAATGCCCACCTTGCACCAATGATATGAAATCATGTTCCATCCATAACGGGATTAAAATCTCCACATCAATCTTGTAATTTTTGGAAATACTGCACAACAGGCAAAGCATTGTTTTTAAGTTTGATGACAAATCATCATAGCTGAGTTTGAGTATTGCAAAATTTCTTGTCTTCTCATTGCCATCGATGCTTCTGGTTAGTATGTTCTTCCATTATTTCATGGTAGTCTTGTTACACAACATAGATCCAAAGACTTTGGCAGCTAAAGGGAAGCCCCACATCTATCCAGAATCATTTCAACCAGTGGCGGAGCTAGCTTGGGATGACTGGGTGGGCGAGTGGAAAAATATGAAGTCTTGGAGGGGGTAAAAGTCAGTATTTTCTTCAAGCTATGCAGTTAAGAAAAAATTTCTTCGCAAAATATC
>NC_041381.1:38422678-38433880 GCF_002162155.2 Triticum dicoccoides | reverse complement strand
GCCACAACATAGCTCCGTTGTTGTTTTCAACCATGTCACTTAGCTCAGCTTCGTTTGACTTTTGCAAACAGAATGCTCTTTTCTCAAATATTTCCTTCAGGAATGCTTTGTCTAGATTTTCAAGATTTTGCGTATCGTTAGTGCATGTTTTCATAATTTGATCCACTAGTGCATTACGTGGGGTCGTCAGTATTGCACTTTCCTTAGCACCATCCTTCACGCACGTCTTGAGTTTTTCGCACTTATCAACATCTTCATTCCATACATCATCCAACACAATAAAGTATCTCTTCCGAGTTACTTCCTTCGGTCCGAGTACTTATTTGTGATGTCTAATTAGACTTTATAAATACAGCACAATGCGATTGTGTGACTAAACTGAACTGCAGTAGGTGAAACCATTTTCAACATTTTATTTTTTGCATCTTTAAATTTGGTACAAAATTATGTAAACTATAATTATGTGCTATAAATAATATACATATAAATAATATAAATACATTGAAAATGTTCATGTAACATCAAAACAAATCCACCTACTAATTTAACAAAAATACATATAATTAAATTAGTGCCCAGGGATACACCTCCAACCGAAGAGGTAACATATTTATGCAGTATAACTACACTTTATGATTAGAATGGAAAACGATCATATGGTTGAACTGAATTGCAGTTAGCGCAGACAATTTTAACATGTTAGTTTTTGGGATTTTCAAAATTTTGTGAATTGTAATAATGCGTTATGAATAATATACATATAAATAAAACAAATTTCATAAAGAAATGTTCATATAACATCAAAACATATCCACGTACTAATTTAACAAAAACCCATATAATTAAAAAAAATCATATTAACTTATGAACTTCTAAAAAACTATGATTTTTTTAAAAAAAATCATATTTTAAGATTTTTTATTTAGTTTTAGATTTTTTTTATATTAAATAAATTCTTATATATGTTGAATTCTTTTCCTGATTTTTAATATCATATTCATGTAGTATACGAAAGTGATCATTGTTTAAGAAAATTTTAGGTTGTTTTAAAAAGAATTCACATGTTTAAATAATCCTTTTGTGTTTTCTAATAACATTATTTATGTATTTTTAGGTAAAACTATATATAAAATATGTTTGAAAAATAAATATGAACCTAGTGTGCCATCAGATTGCAGATTCTGAAATTTGTACTATTTAAACAGTTTTGCTAGAACTCATCTAGATGAGATATAATTTGGTCTCATTCACCTTTTATAGCCATTGGATGTGATGCTATAAGATGCGTCTGTGCTGACGTGGGTTGTATCTGTTCTTGTTTTCAAAGTGAATGAGACCAAATTATATCTCATCTAAATGAGTTCTAGGTACTCCCCTATTTAAATCTGATAAACAGATTTGATAGGTTATAAATATTTAAGAGTGTATGAATATGTTTTAAAATAACGCATGAATTATTTTTTAAATGACATGATTTTTAAAATTATGCAAAGCATAATTACAGTTTGGATGTCTTGTGTTGGGGCGGTATGCCTGGCTATGTAACCTAGCTAGTGTGCCATCAAATTTAGTTAACTAGCTTTGCCTGACCTACGAACAGTGGCGGCTAGGGTATAACCCAAATACTACAAAATAGATGAGCTCTCGGGCTCCATATCACTGGCATTTTTTTAGCCTTACAAGAATGAATTACAGTTGGTGCAAGGATAAAACCCCTCTCTCTCGCGACCGCATTGAACCCCGCTGGTGGCGGCGGCCTCCTGGCCCTTCCCCTCCCGGTCACACTCCGGCGCGGGCGGAGCTGCACCCGAGGGAGGGGGGGGGGTGCTTTTAGGCGGCGGCGGTCTGGGGGTGGCGGCGGGGTTCCGTGGCGCATGCAAGCGGGCAGCTGGGTGGCGGCGGCGCGGCGCGGCGGCGGGATCTGACGTCATCCGCTCGGCCCAGATCTGGGCCCTTCGGGCCCCATCTGGGCCTAGGCGGGCGGCGGCGGGGGTGGTCTCCGGCGTGGCTTCTGGGAGGCGGGGGAGACGCGACGAGTGGCTGGGTGCTGGCGGCCGCGACGCCGGCCTGCTGCATCGCGACCGGCGGGGCTTAACGGGACCGCTTCGGGCCTGGCTGGGCCAGGGGTGGCCCGGCATGCCCCGCTGCCGCGTCCGGACAGTTACCGTGACGGTGCTAGAGGCGCGGGCCTCCCACACGACGGCGGTGGAGGTGGTTCCCTCCCGCTCGGCGTCGGTGTTGCTGCTCCCGTCGTGGTGAGCTTCTCTCCGGTCCTTCTGGCCTCGTTGTGGTGTTCGTAGCGAGGCGGCATGGGTGGCGGCGCTACATCGTTGGCGCATGGTGGTGGGTGACGGTTTGGCGGGTCGGTTCCGTCCGGTTGGGCGGTTGGGATTGGAATGCGGGAGAAATCCCTGCCGGCTTCGGCCCCGACGCGGTGACACCTGCGGGTGCCACCATTCCTTCCTGGAGGGTGTCGGTGGTATCCACCCCCCACCTCCCTCCGCATGTCGGGGGAAACCCGAGGACTCGTCCGGGCAACATCGTGGTCGTCGTCGCATCCCTTCTTGGAGGTGCTTCTTGGTACGCGGCGGTTCGGAGCCTTGGTCTGTGGTGGTCTGTATCCGGTGGGCGCCGCGGTGGCAGGTCATCCACCCTTTGCCGAGCTTCCGTGGTTGGCATTTGTTTCTTTTTCTTTTTCTTTTGGTGTGTTGTGCTGCTTGCCACATCGATCTTTGTACTCGGTGTTGTTGCTTTGGAATGCAAAGCGGGGGGAAACCCTTTTTCGGTAGCCTTACAAGAGGTAAGCAGAAAATGTAGAAGAGGAAGACACCCACCATTGAGAGAGCATGAGTGACAGGCATGCCGCGGGAGCGGTCGGATGGAACAATCAATGATCCAGGAGAACTGGCGTCACTTAAAACTTTAAAAGCAAAGTGATAGGTTGCACACTCCGTCGTCGGATGGTGACCCGATGTCCACTCGGATGCAGCGAAAGGCAGAAAGTTCACATAGACTGTCGCTTTTCTTCAGAGATTGGTGTCTCCTCTTCAGTTAAGTTCAGAAGGTCTTTTTTTCGCGCAAACAGTTCAGTTCAGAGGTTGATCAGGATTCAGGAACAAGAGATCTTCGGGGGCTGTGGATGGTTACAGAATGTTGGTTCCTGACAGAGGGTCCGTCCTGCAAGGAATTTGTGCCCAGCCCAAGAAAGACCAACATGACAAATCAATCTTTTAACACATCAAATTTGCAGAATAGGGACTGACTTGACTAAACCAGCCAAATCACCGATGTCAGGGAAGAGCGTGGCCCTATTGTACATGGAAATTAATGCTCAGCCCAAGAAAGTCAAAAGAACAGAAGTAACTACACAAATACTAGATGATAATTGCAATAGGTATGACCGTATCATGATGAATTGTGCATCCAATACATATCTGGTGAATCGTACTGTGTAACTATATGCAAATTTGCTTTGCAAGAAAACAATAGACACAGGAAATGACACATAGCCAATGTAATTGATGGCTTAGCTGCGATGCAAGATTATTTCTAGGTGAAGGTGGCTGCTCTGGCATACTTGTGGATGCAAGGTCATTGTAGTGTTCCGGCGATGATGTTGTATAAAGTTGTTGTAGACTCTCCAACTCTCTATCATCCTGCTCCAGTATCAACTCGAGACTAGCACACAACATAATGTCAATCCTCGTGAGAGATGGGAGAAGAACAAAAATCTCTGTCAAGCTTCCACACCTTATTATCTCTAGTTCTTTTAGATTTGGCATGAGTTGATCCCTTTCTCGAGTACAATATCCTTTCCCCTGGGTGTGGCCTACTAACTTGTTGCAATCAGAAATGTATAAACTATTCAATGATGCCAAGCTTCAGAATTCTTCTTCAGGAAATTATATGAGAATATCGCAAGATGTGATTCGCAAAGATAAAATTTGTCAAAAACCATTTCCAGACCCCAACTGCTGACTGACCTAGACCTGAGGGGAACAAAAAGGTGCAACCATGCAATATCATTACCAAAAGAGATACATGACGATCTTGATTAAGCTTGGGTGTCGAAATCAAACTAGAGGAACCATTTATGTGTATAGAATAACCATAATCAATTATTTAAATTTCCATAATTGTTTGGGTTCATAATATTTGATTGATTTATACACATATTTAGCGCGGTGAGTATTTTTATTTGTGGCTATCCAAAGGTGGAAATCAACAAACCCTAACAATTTTTGTGGTGGCTAATTCAATCACAAAGGTTGTTTTTTCTTCTCTTTAGCGAACACCATTTAGGCTAGGCTGTTGGAAATGTAGGTGCGTGAGAGCACCATGTTGTAGCAAAAGAGTTGTCAGGAATATGAGTTTGGAAACTAAATAGTGTCGTTTCTAAGATTATGGAACCTATTTTCACTACCAGGATGGAGCTTAACTTGTGGCGTCAAGGATACTTATAGCGCCTTAGAGATGTTAGTTCCTCTTGACAACTATGCCTACATTTGCAGGAAGGAAATAGAAGGACATAGACGTGAAGTTGTGTGAAGCAATAAAGTGTGCACTTACACCATATCTATAATTAAGACGTGAAGTTGTGCTTACTCGTGACAATCGGGTGCAGTGTACACTAGTCTATGGAATGAGGACATATTTTAGAAATGGGAAGCATTGGAAATGTGTGTTAGAGAAGAATGGCAAGGGTGAGTACGTCCTGATTCCATGCGACTGCAGGCAGAGCTCTAACGGGGCGGTGGAGCTTATCTCCATGGCAGGCAGGCAGAGCTTACTCGTGACAATCAGGTGCAATATATACACAAGTCTTGGAGAGAGCAAAAATGGCAGACACCACGAGTGGGTCCAACAATTGAATGAGGACATATTTTAGAAACGGGAAGCATTGGAAATTTGTGTTCGAGAAGAATGACAAGGGCGAGTACGTCCTGATTCCTTGCGACTGAAATGAAGTAGTAGTTGGACTATGTTTAATTATGTTTGCAATGAAGTAGTAGTTGAACTTGCTATGTTTGAAATGAAGTAGTATTTGAAGTTTCTAAATTTTACATCTTCATTTTGCATCACCTATTGGAGTTTCACTTTTACATCTCCGTTTTGCATCATCTGTTGGAGTTGGACCTTTTTTGGAGACGCAAGAAGCACGTTTTGAAGATGTAAATTTTTACATCTTCTATTTTACATCTCCAAATTTGCATCTTCAATAGAAGATGCTCTAACAATAAGATAACAGCTTAATCATGGCGATTGTGTATAAAAAATTTGCTAGGGTTTTAGCGCACCAACATAATGATGAACGTGTAGTCACGGGCTAATCTACTAGAATGTCTATGCTCCCGTTTATGATGTGCCGCCTCAGTCTCTCGGAGGTGCTCATAGGTGTAGGATGTGCGTGTGTGCGTTCATAGGGTGAAATCGGTGCATGCTCATGTATGTGAGCGACTTTAATTGTACTGTGTTAAAAAACGTACGGGCAGTTATCTAGACGCGCCTAAATTGCATATCATATATCGCCGAGTAAAAAAAGCGTAAAATGACCATAAACATTAGTACTAATTAGCCCTTTACCAACACTTTACATGTTTTCAACCAAAAACGCTGCACAGAAGGCTTAAACTTTACGAAACACATTGATCACTTGCTTACCCCTGCGTATGACAGATTGGGGCCGCATGTCAGGTTCATCTGGTAAAAAATGGCGCTCGGGCATGTTGACTTAGTAACCTTTTTCCTCTACCTCTTTTCTTTCTTTGGCACTAGCAAAAGGGCCCCATTCGTTGCAACGGTGTAACAAAACTATGTATTGACCACTTATTACACTGCATGTTACTTCTGGGCCTAGTGGACTTTGTGCATAATGCATAAAAGCAAGCAAGATGATTCTAGTTACCAAGGACGGCGGTGTAAAATAAGGGGATCCTTTGCATACTTGCATCCAGAGTTTGTTGCAAAGCTTCTCTGAAACTCAGGCATCCCAGCCATACATGTTCTTCCCACTATAATCCGTGCGGAAGCTACTCGTCGTTGGGGGTGCCAAAGGGTTTCGTTGAAGCGGCTAGTGGGAGCTATAACTAGCATGCCCCTTTCTTGTCTTTGGGATGCTTTTGTGCTCTATTCTGAAATCATGGGACGTATGTCCATCCTGAAACTGAAAGGCACTGGTAATTTGAAGTCTTCAAAGTACAGTTCTGCAGCTTGGAATTCATTTTGTCGAAGCTTCAAGTCTTCTTGGAGTGGATTATTTTCACAACAACTTACTTACGTAACAGGAAAACAATAGAACTCCACATTGAAGATTCCGCTGAAGATGACAGTTACTCTCCCATTTCAAAATAAGTGTCTCAACTTTAGTACAAGTTGTACCAATTATGGTGATCATTTGTATGTGGAGGAGCCACCATCCTGAAAGGATTTTACACATTCAGTCCAAGAAAAACGAACATAAGAAATCAATCTTTTAACGCGTCAAGCTTGTAGAATTCGAGGTGCAATAATTAATTCCACAAACTCTGTTCAGCAGTTGACTAAAGTTTGTGCACAAGTGACAACAGTCTGTGTTTTTTTTTTGCTCGGATTAATCGCACACTCACGTTTCCCAAAAAATCTACATCTTACTGTTGCTATACACTTGTACAACCATAACACCGCGTCAAAGCTAAAAGGGGGAAACTACTGATGTTTTTATTCAGGCAACTTTGCTCTAATGGCAGGAAGCAAACATCACAATGGTTGCGCCTTTATATGTTCGACGAGCAGAGAACCTGTGTTGTGGGGCATGTGAGCCTGATGGAACTGAAGAAATAACGAGAGGGAGCTTACTACTCTGGTTGTCTATAGCACCTGCATGCTGTTTTCTGTACTCTGCAATCATCTATTGTATGTCTACATGGTACATCTACCGAAGCAGCGCAAATCACAGCTTAATAGCATATCATTTTATATAGCTCTGAAGCATAGATTTGGGACTGATTTTCACACATCAGCCTCGACAAATATTCTTTTGTATTTGCGTCAAAATCTTTATCATAAGACTGGCAAAAACACAAGCACAAGCCGCTACCTTGAATTAACTGTGCACATGCCACAAGCAAAGTTTCAGTGGACCTGATACTCATATATGATTTGTACGAGGACATGCTTGTTTGTTCTGCACAAAGTGAACAGGTTTCAGCACGAGCTTCTCGCTCCAGTTCTGCAACTTTGGAGTTCATTTTCGCAAAGCTTCTGATCTTCGAGCGCCTTATTTCCGTCAGAGCTTACGGAACAGGAAAACAAAAGAGCTCCATACCGAAGATCCCCTTGAAGATCGCTATTTTCGAGCATGTTGACCATTTGTATGTGGAGGATGTCCTGTCCTAGTTAGTTCAGCAGACAGTGGGGGGAGTTCAGAGATGAACGAATTTGGGACTTAGTAAGGAAATTAACTAGGATTTCTCACTGAAAGAGGAATGCTTTGCCTGACCCACGAAGAGTGGCGGCTAGGGTATAACCCAAATACAAAATAGATGAGCTCTTGGGCTCCATATCTCTGGCTTTTTTATCATTACAAGAAGTAAACAGGTAATGCAATAATGTAAAAAGAAGAAGAAGACAGCTATCGTTCAGAGAGCAACAGTGACAGGCGTGGTGCCGGGAGCTGGTCGGATGGAACGACCAACTATTCAGTGGGACTAACTTAAAGCGAAGCGCTAGCCGTCGGATGGTGATCCAGTGTCGACTCGAAGCTCAGGATGCAGCGAAAGGCAGAGTGTTTAGATCGACTCTAGCTTTTCTTCAGAGACTGGTGTCTATTCTTCAGTTGAATTCAGAGGTTGATCATGAACAGGGGATCTTCAGGGGTTACAGAATGTTGGTTCCTGACAGAGGAGCAATCCTGCAAGGAATTTGCACTCATTCAGCCCAAGAAAGACCAACATAACAAATCAATCATTTAGCACATCAAACTTGCACGTGCCAGACGCATTGTTCCACTACTTATCCCCCAATCATCATGTCCTGTTCTACAGGATATACAAAAAAAAGTGAAGAAATAGCAGTACACTGTCATACCATAGCTACCATATTGCCGTCAGACATGATTTATCGAAGGACATTGTTTTTCTGCACAAACAGACATCAGCTTCAGCACGACCTTCTCTCTCCAGATCTTCGACTTGTCGATTGGCATTTATTTTTTCCAAGCTTCTGGATTTTGAGCGGCTTGTTTTCATTAGAGCTTGCGAAACAAGAAAATAATAGAACACGACACCCAGAGATTCACTTAAAGAGCGCACGAGAATCATCAATTATGTTGATCATTTGTATGTGGACGAGCCACTATCCTGCAAGGAATTCACACAATCAGTCCCAAGCAAGACGAACATACCAAAAGAAATACTTCAGCGTACCAAACTTAATACTACTTGAATTCAAGATGAAAACTTAATTACACAAACATACATGGTATGCGTATCTCTGATTCTCTGCTCAGTACTCAACTGAAGCTGCCGGCTCACCGACATCCAGGAATAGCGTATTTCCAGGATTTTGGTTCCCGTAGTTTAGGCCCTGTACATGCAAAACGATGTCAGGATATCTCCCTGAAAATTAACTGCATCATAAGAGATCGTACATGCAGAACGATGACAGGATATCTCTGTTCAGAGGATTCAGAATAAATTGTGTACTGTCCCCACACAGGAGAGCAGACTACCATAGGGATCACACGATGACAGAAATAACTCTCTTGGAAAATGTCTACAATGTTTTTAAGTATTTTTTGTTCCAAATCCACAGCGGGACATGACAACATGAACTATACTCAGTGATTTGAAGATATAGTAGTACGGATTCTTTACAGGCATTCTCACAAACAGGTTGGTGTACACAAGCAGTGGCAGTTTTTACTCTGGGATGGAGGCGGCATTTACACTGCTAATTATGGAGACGGAGGTGGGAAGCGGACGAAGAGCACTCGGCGACGCAGCCTCCTGAAATCTACACGTCCGTTATTGTCTTGGGATGCATGCAATTAATGCAGTTTTGAACCAATACAGTATAAACACACGCCGGTATACAACGACACACTGAATCGCATTTATTTAGGGGCCCACGACTCTGTTTTGCCACATGCAAACAAGCTGAGGTGGAGCGAAGCATGTTCATGGAATCATGGCCATCAAGGAAGCCATGCGCAAGGGCGTCAATCAAAGCCATATCAAGGAAGCTGGCCGTGAGCAGGAAGAGCCAATGACCTTGAGCACTGAGACTGAGGACGACCATGCCAAGCTTGTTGGTGACGAGGACGACCAGACCAGGACGTTGACGAGGACGACCAGGACGACGACGGCCGCGGGCACGCAGTACATGGAGTGAGTGATCATGGCAAACGCGGTGCGTAGGACGCAAAAAAGACGGCTAGCTCGATCTGCTCGTCATGAACGGCATGGTCTTCTTCCTGGTTTTTCTTCCCACGTGTTTTTGCTAGCTGTCGGAAAGCATGGCTTGGTGTCCGTGACAAGGGCGGACGTGGTTTAGATTGGCGTGGACGTGCAGGACTAACCTGGAACAAGACGAACAAATGTAGCAGAAGATTGAGGAAGAAGCGCAGGAGCTGTAGTAAAGGATTTGGGGAGAGGATTCATGAGGAAGAAGTGGCGTCCTGGGGAAGAAGGGTTGGTGGGGAGAGGAGAGGGGTGGGAGGCATCGTGAGCATTGATTGTTTGGTCTCTGGGTGGTTGGCCGGCTGTGCCAGTGCTATCTGACAATGTCAGGACATAAAGTACATGCCTTAATACAGAAAAAGACGTATGGAAGATACATGGCGTAATACAAACTGGTTAATATAGAAGATGTGAATCCCGAAGCTAATGAATGGGTGGGATTTTGGTGGGCTGAGTCGCCGAGTGCTCCTCCGCACTTTCGGACGGAGGTGGCAGTATTTACGAGCAGAGTGGAAGTATTTACTCTGATATGAAAAATGAGAAGTGAAATAACACAGTATTACATTGGACTGTACGTACTAGTACTACCATCGTAGCACAACTATCAGCGGCGGACAGTACCCGACAGGAAAGAAAACTAACTCCTCGCCGGCACACACTGACTGCAAGTGTAATTATACTCAGACATGATTTGTTCAATGACATGCTTGCTAGCTAGCTGTGCAGAAAGTAAACAGGTTTCAACACGACCTTATCTGTCCACTTGTGCAACTTGGAATTCATTTTGTCGAAGCTTCAGATCTTTGGGCGGCGTATTTTCATCAGAGCTTATGGAACAGTAAAACAGGATCACTTCTAACTGAAGATTTCCTTGAATAGGGAAGTTATCGATTATGTTGATCCTTTGTAAGTGTAGGAGCCACAATCCCGCAAGAATTCATACATTCAGCCCAATAAAAGAACATAATTAATCAACCTTTCAGCCATCAAACTTGTACTCCCTCCGTTCGGAATTACTTGTCGCAGAAATGGATGTATCTAGAACTACGTCTAGATACATCCATTTTCAAGACAAGTAATTTCAAACGGAGGGAGTATGACTCAAGGTGCGAATATTGATTCCGCCCACATACATTGTATACATATCTCTGTTCAGTGTTCAGTCCTCGAGTTAAGCATCCAGCTGACGTCCTGAAATAGCATATTTCCAAGATTTTGGTTCCCATAGTTTAGGCCCTGTAAATGGAAACCGATGTCAGGATATCTCTATGAAAATTACTGCACCAAATTCAAAACAACACAACTATACAAATACTATAGATGATACTGTTACAGACATATCAGAATAAATTGTGGGCACACTACACAGGAGAACAAACCTCAATGGTGTATAACTTTTAGTACCAACAAGCACACAATTTGACAAAGACATCGTTAGATCCCTCCCCTCCCCCCTCCCGCCCGCGCCGCCACCCGCGAGGCGGCCGGGGCGGGCGCCCAGATCCCGCCGCCTCCGGTCTCCCCTCCTCCTCCTTCCTCCCTCGCCGCCGCCAGGGGGCACGGCCGGGCTCGCCTGACCGGCGCCGGCGGCGGCGGGGCCCTGCTCTTCCTCTTCCGCGCGTTGGGGGCGACGCGGGTCCCTCCTTCGCGGGCGGGCGCGGCGCGGGCGCGGGGCGCCGCGGCGCGGGGCGCCGCGGCGCGGCGGCGCGCGGCCCTCCGGCGGCGCGTGGTGCGGCGTGGCCGGCTGCGCGGTGGAACGCGCCTC
>NC_041381.1:38417192-38422107 GCF_002162155.2 Triticum dicoccoides | reverse complement strand
GGTTCCGCCCGGCAGGCGACGAGGGCCGCGGGCGGCGTGGGCGGCGGCTGGGGTCCGGCTTCGGGCTGCCGGCGGCTGCGGTGGTTCCTCTCCGTCGTGGGCGTGCGGCGGTGGTGCGGCTCGACCGGTGGCGGTCCGGCGACCTGGTGATGGTGGCCGGCGGTGCGCGTGTTGGTGGTGCCTCCCTTGGCGGCTTTCGGTGTGGGGAGGAAGGGGAGCGGCTTGGACAGGGGCGGCGGAGCCGACGGCGTGCCGGCTGCAGCGCGAAGGCGGGAACTTTACGGGCCTCTGCGTTCCCGGCTGGGCCTGTGCGGCCACGGGCCTGGTGTGTTCCTGCCATTGCGTCCGGTCAGCTACCGTCTCCGGCGGTGGAGGTGGGGCCCTCCCGCGTGCCGATGGTGCTGTTGCCTGGTCCCGGCTCCTCTTCTTCATCGTGCCGACCATGCTTCACGGTGCCGTGGTGAGACAGCGTTGAACGCTTCGTGTCCGGGCTGGTGCAGGGTGAGGGTCTGTTTGGCGGCGAGCTTCGGAGTGCCTGAGGTGGAGGTTGGGATCGGGAGAAATCTCTGTTGGCCTGGCCGACATCGACGCGGTGGTGCTTGTGGGTGCCGCCAGACCTTCCTGGAGGGCGTCGGAGCTACCCTTCCTCTCCCCTCACCGTACCGGGGGAAACCCTTGGCAGCAGCGTCGTCTTCGTCGCGTTCCTTCTTGGAGGTGTTGATTGGTACCGGTGCTTCGGAGGCTCGGAGTCTGGTGGGAGATCTCCGGTGGGTGCAGCGGCCACGAGGCTTCTTCGTTTCTTTGTCGATCCGCCGTTGTCGGCGTTTGTTTCTCTTGTATTTTCTCTTTCTTTTCTTTTGGGCGTGACTGTGCTGTTTCCGCCCCAGCACCTATCGTTGGATGGTTCGGTTGGTTGCTTTGTATACAAAGCGGGGAGAAACCCTTTTTCGGAAACAAGCACACAATTTATAAATACAGTCAATGGTAGTGTTTAGTTATATGCATTGTTGTTCAGAAATACAATAAGTGGAAGTGCGACATCGCATATAACCAGTGCAGATGATGATTTAGACATTATCCAAGTTTATAGGATCAAAGTTCATGGGCACTGTCGTAGAAACAGGAAAACTCTCCTCTCCTTACTATAAGACATTGAAATAAAAAAACTGACGGACCATATGTGTTTCCAAAAGCGAAAATAAAAGGAGAGTTCAATAAAACTTCAGACTGCAGGCCGCAAGGTGTAAACTAAAATGAAGTAAACTGAAAGGTACCTTCATTAGGATTGCTCGAACCAGCATCTGATATATCCTTGTGCTCAAGGCTATCAAACCGCCGTTGGAGGCCCTGATGAAGTGACTTCATATTTATAGCTGGGCAGTATTTAATGATGAGCTCCCGAAGGGCTGAGTAATTCTCGAGATTACCTGGTACAGATACCAGATGTTTGCAACTCTGAAGATGTAGTTCTTTCAGTAACGGCAGGTCTCCCAAACAATCCAGTGACTCCAGCCCATCGCAACACCAAATATACAAAGTTAAGAGTCCGTCCAACTGTGCTGAGACGAAACGAAGCTTCTTACAGCCATCTATTAATAAAAGCTGGAGACACGGCAAATGATTAATTCTTGGAGAAGGTGACTGCTCTGGCAAACTTGTGGATGCAAGATCACTGCAGTGTTCTGGCAATGCTGCTGTATCAAAGTCTTGTACGCTCTCCAACTCTCTATCATTCTGCCCCAGTATAGACTCAAGAATATCGCAGAACCTAATTTCAATGTCCATGAGAGATGGGGGAAGAACGAAAAGCTTTGTCAAGCTTCTGCAACTGTATATCGTTAGTCCTTTCAGGTTTGGCAAGAGTTGACCCCTTCCTCGAGCCTGATATCCTTTCACCTTTGTGGGGCCTACTAGATTGCTACAGCCATCAATGGTAAAATACTCCAAAGCTACCAAGCTTCGGAACTCTTCTTCGGGCCAGTAGATGAGCGTATCACAAGATTCGATCAAAAGTCTCCCGAGCTGACCAAACCGTTTCCAGACACCAACTGTTGCCTGCAATGGACTTGAGCGGAACAAAAAACTACAACCATGCAAATGCAGTACCGAGAGAGATACTTCAGGTTCCTGATCAAGCTCCAGCGCTGGTGTTGCTTCTGTATCACTGACAGACAGCCATAAGTCAAACAAGCAAGACATGTACCTGGTTTCAAATATTGGTAAGGACAGCTGAGCCTTGTCTTCTTTTACTACCATAGATTTGAGTTTTGGTGCTTCAGGCAGAGTTATTAGCTTTGGGCAGTTCTTTATTTCAAGAAACTCAAGCAGAGGAAATGTTAATTCTTCTCCTTGTGTTTCCACCCATCTCTCAAAAATCTCCAATTTTTGTAATCTGAGATCTTTTAATGCTGGAAATATTGCAAATGAATTGTGATTGCATAGGCTTTGAAGTTTGTTCAACCTTTTCAAAACAAGAACTTCAAGGGACTTAAATTGACCGAATTGGGGAAATTCCTCACACATTGTACAACCATCTAGCTGGAGCTTACTCAAATGCTGCAGAAAATCAAGACTTACTACCCATGCTGGGAAGCCAGTGCCTCTGTAGGAGCGTATTCTTAGAAACTCCAGGGCAGCATGAGGTTTAAGAGCATCAAGCACATTCCTGTTCTGGCCCAATTCATCACTGCTGTCATCACTCCATTTCGGAGATAAATATGTGAGTTTCTCTTTATTTCCAAGACTGCATGCTTTAGCATCTTGTTCAGTTACATACTGAAGACCAGATAACTCTAATTCACCACCAAGATTTAAATCCCGTAGTTCTCCAATAGTACTGCAATAAGGACTAGAGCTCACCACAAAGTATGTTAGAGTCTGTAGAGATGTGAGTTGCCCGAGGTCTGGAGGCTGTTGAGTAAATAGGCAGTTTTTCGATTAAATTAATTCATGAATAAATCATGAGCATGACATGGACAGCATTAATAACACACTGATTACGATCTAATAGAGCATGTACTACGCACATAGTAGAAACGTCTACGCATATCGCTAGTACTGCTACAACAAAAAGAAACACGAGAGGGATAAGCGATGTATACCCTCCAATCGGCCACGCGACGGCGGTGACGGTGGCAGCAGCCGGGGCATCCTCGGCGGCCTTCTTGTCGGCCTTGGCCTTCTCAGCGGCGGCACGGTCGGCGTCGGTTGACATAGTGATGACGAAGGTGATGCGGACGTAGATGAACAGAAGCGAGCAGTCGCGTAGTCGCTACCCAAAAACCTAATCGCCCCTCTCCCGTACAGGATCCGGAGAGGCGGGGTTTCGGAGGCCTGCTCTCCCGTCAACCGCGTACGCAGTGAACGGAATGGAGTCGCCGGCGGCAGCAGCAGTAGAGGAACGACGTGGGCGTGGAGGCATAGATGCGTTCTGTTTTCGCGGCGGCTAGGGTTGGCAGCGCCCCACATATATATGTGCGGCCTCGCGTGGACAGACGTGGGTTGAACCCACGTCCAAGTCTGTAGCCCATGATCCGATGTCTCAGATCGTGGCCCTACCTGTCAAAACTCTCCGTTCCTGACCGGCAAAAAGAAGCGCATAGGAGTGAGCTCGGCTCGGCTCAATCCCGCAACCCGCGTCGCGTCGCATCATGACGAGGCGTGGCGAGCGGAGAAGGAGGAGTGCGCAAGGGCTTCTTTTCTTCTCAAGCTCCAATAGCATGAGAGATAGAATCCCTTATAAACCACTCCAACTCTTCTTCCACTAGCATGGTGAGACTAAACTTCCCACCATCTTGTCATGCCACCTACATGGCCCCTTAGAGATTAAACCTGAAATTGTCATATGGGCTCTAGGCCCATCTCATATTTCAACAATCCCCCACCAGATCTCAGGGGCCCACTTTGTCCTTTGTTTCAAACGTTGTTTTGATATACCAGCATCTCAGTGGAGACCAATTAAGGTTGAGCTCCACCTAGACTAAGTAATTACACTCCTTCACAACTAAACAATGGACTATGCCTTGAATTGTCAGTTTGGCGTCAAGAAGTTTCACCACAAGTCTCACTGATACGAGGCTGCCGAAGGCCGACCCCTCGGGTGGAGCATATTAGTCACACTCCTGGCCTGTTCATGAGCTTGCTAGAGATCACCCAATCTCATAGACTGTGACCAGCAGTCGGGCTCATATAGGTGTGTTCCTCCAAAGATCGCTCTGTAGGATAGCATCTTGCTTATACATATAAGCTTTGGAACACATTAAGACAGTAATCATCCTTCCATACAGTTTTTGAGAGTATTGCATCTCCAACGGAGTGGGTTAGTAAGGTTACTCTCCTCAGTTCACCACTGGCTTGGTGGGACGAACCGGGACCAATGGTCCTCGCTCCTGGCCCACCACTATTGGTCCCGGTTGGAGGCATGAACCGGGACCAAAGGCCGCCCATTAGTCCCGGTTCATACCACCAACCGGGACTAAAGAGTTGGTCCTCGTTGCGGCCAGAGTTTAGTCCCACCTCGCCAACCGAAGGGGGCTCACACCGGTTTATAAGCCCCTCCCTCTCTGCCTTGTTGAGCTCCTCTCAAAATGAAAATAGATGCCCTTATACAGGAAATTTGACCTAAATTCATACTGAATATCTCTGAAGTTAGTAGAAATTTATTATGAATTTAGGTTGAATTTTCTCTATAAGCGCATCTATGCTCATTTTTTTAGTAAAGTTAATCACAACTATTTTTTTCTTCTATTTATTTTTGAGTAGTTTTTTATATAGTTTTTTTTTTTCTGCTATATTTATTTTTTTCTATTTATTTCTGAGTTGTAATAAGTCATTAAAAATAAAAAATATTTTAGTAAAGTTAGTCACAACTATTTTTTCTTCTATTTATTTCTGAGTAGTTTTTTATATAGTTTTT
>NC_041381.1:38396386-38416754 GCF_002162155.2 Triticum dicoccoides | reverse complement strand
AAAGTTAATCACAACTATTTTTTCTTCTATTTATTTCTGAGTAGTTTTTTATATAGTTTTTTTTCTTTTCTGCTATATTTATTTTTTTCTATTTATTTGTGTGTGGTAATAAGTCATTAAAAATAAGCATCTATGCTCATTTTTTAGTAAAGTTAATCACACCTATTTTTTCTTCTATTTATTTCTGAGTAGTTTTTTATATTTTTTTTCTTTTCTGCTATATTTATTTTTTTCTATTTATTTCTGTGTGGTAATAAGTCATTAAAAATAAAAAAGAGGCACAATGCTAGTTAATTCACTTCAAGCCTTTCGGAGTAGTGTAAACTGCACTGCATATAGTTGATTTAATTAATAAAACTACTTTATTTAACTATATATAGAAGTACGTAGTTCCCGCATCGACGTCGGCCATGCCTATCCCGCATCCTCGTCGTCGTTGACTCGGTGGTGGAGGCCTGCTTGATCAGGGCCATGTTCGGGACTGGGCTCCGCCGGGTTGGTATTGGGAGGTGCTACCTTCTGAGGGACGTAGGTTGGTGAGGAGGCAGCCCGTTGTCGACCCGATCCTTGTTTGGTGGCGGTCGCGTGGGCCAGTGACGGTGCCGAGGCTTCCGAACACCGCAGAGGTGGTACGTCACCGTGTCAGCTTGGAGGACGAGCACGTCCGTCGCTACATGGTTGCGTTGGAGGGCAGGTTCGACAATACCTGGCAGGTTCTGCAGGGATCTCACTGGAGCTATGATCCTGTGATCGTTCCTTATCTTTGGGTGTCCACCGCCCGCGACGATACCCATCGGGCGCTACGGTTCTGGCTGTATTAATTAGCGATGCTATATGTATGATAGTATTCGACGATGTACGGACACAAGAGATGATGTACTTTTGGTTATAATTGAATGCTTGCTAAGTTGAATACTACTTTATTTTACGATTTGGTTTTGCTTATTGAATGCTCATATTGGAAAAGTACTCCTACTTTGAATGCTAAAATTGAAGAGCACTCTATGCAGAAAACTAGGAGCCCCCTCCATCATCCACGCCGTCGTGGGGGTAGCTTCTCCTTCATTCCTGTGTGCTAGACAATTTGTTGTAATAATGCACTCGGGAATGAAAGGAGGAGCTACGTACCATCACCGATAGTCAACCCATGATTAATAATAATGATCTAATTTAGGTTTTTAGTACATATATTTAATATTTGAATTATGAACTTAGGCCGGAAATGTCGTACTCGGACGATGAAAACCGCCCGGGGAAGTGCGACTGGTGCCACGACGACCGAGGTATGTGCGACAGGTTCATTGAGCTGGACGAAGATCGGCGCTTCAGCATTAAGCTCGAGGAGACCTTCGATGTTCATACGGTACGCAACGACGACAATAGTTGTTTTCGTAATTAAGCACGACTTCAACTATTTTAACGTGTATTTTTCATCTTTTCCAATTCGACTAGCTTATCCCATGCTTTGCAAGACGCTATGTCTTGGAGAGGATGGGTTTTGAAGACCATGAAAGTATGGAAATCAAAAAAATTATCCTAAGTACCCATCATGGTGTGGATTTTCAAGTAAAGCTGTACAATGCTCAGAGTGTAACCCATTTTGGTTGCAAAAACTGGGAAGCACTTTGCAAGATGTATGGTTTTGACGAGGGTATGCTTGTCACCATGGATCTTGGTGATCCTACAATCGCGCAAGAGAGATCTTCGATTTTCGTCCTTGTGGATACACCTCCAATTCTTCCCCCATGTGAGCTTAACATAGTTATTAAGTAATTTATATTGTTTATTTCAAAATAATTGACAACTTATTTTCATTCTTCAAAGAATGTGTGGAAGATGGTAGACAAAACCTACTACACCGAAGGCTCCGAATTAATTTATTAGGAGAAAAATCATCTGGTCGCGTTTTGTACTGATCTTGAGAATTACAATATCTACAATCAAACTCCTCAACATTATGGTCAATACGTGCCACTAGTGCACGTGTTGAACTACGGTAACTACCATGGAGATACCCTGGTAAGATTTTTTACTATTACGATATCCGTGCATCTTTTTGCACACTTCTAAAACTAGTACATCATTGCTAACTACGAAGTTATTACTATGTTTTTCAATAGATAATCCCGAATGATTGTGTGCCTCATCTGATGTATACGCACGACAACCTTCATATTTTGAACATACAACTAGGTCTTCCTACGAATCTGAACTGTTCATACCAGGTTTCTAAAAGAAGTGGAGACATGACAATCAAAGAATGGAAAAAATGTATGGACAGTCGTAAGGAGCTTCTTGGAAGCAAAAAGCAGCGAAGGGCAAGAATTGGAGACAGGATGATCGCCATTCTTCATAATGGAGAGTCAGGGTCTATATTGTTTTATGCTATTTTACCTTAAGGGTGTTTAGGTCATGTCCTACCTGATACTGATGATCATGTGCTAAGAACAATTATGTAGGGTTGGGTTCGATGACTATGAGGATGATGATCGTATGACTTATTATTAATAACGAGTAGAAGGTTTATGATGATGCATGATTAGTAGGACTTGTTATTATATATGATGATGTATGATGCGAGCATGCATGGGTTATTATATCAGCGGGTGAAATGAACATATATAGCAGCAGCGTTGGTAAACCAAGGACGAAGATATAAGAGAGGACACTTCTCTATATTAGCTAGCTAATAACAACCTAAAAATAACCCCCAAACCCCTAAAGCAGCCACTTTTCTAAAAAAAACATGGACTTTTGGTCCCGGTTGGTGCCACCAACCGGGACCAAAGGCCCCCTGACTGGGCTCGGCGCACAGGGCCACGTGGAGGCACATTGGTCCCGGTTCGTGTTTGAACCGGGACTAATGGGTGGAGGTATTAGTAACGACCCATTAGTCCCGGTTCATGAACCGGGCCTAAAGGCCCTTACGAATCGGGACTGATGCCCCCTTTTCTACTAGTGCTTAGATTGCACACACGAATGGCACTTAGAACCTTTGGCTAAAGTGAAACTCGGGATTAAATTCGATTTTGCTAGCCGCGTCATAACACCGAAACTAATATGACAAAGACGTGAATGCTAGACTTCAGATTCGTTAACACTCAAATGAATATTGTTCACGACTTTATTACATAGATCTGCAAGAGAAAGGCGGAACATGCCTCCGCATTCATAACCCTTTCCAAAAAATAGTCCATATTTCGTAACAACTAATTTATTAGACCCGAATACCAAGTTAAACCCTTCTCTACATAGAAGGGAGCAACTAACGAGGTTCTTCTTGATGGCGGGGACATGCTGCACGTTCTTCAGCCGCACGATCCTTCCCGAAGTAAACTTCAGATCGACCGTGCCAACACCAAGAATAGAAGCACTCGCGCCATTCCCAATCAGTACGGACCCATGACCTGTGGCCTGGTAAGAAGAAAACAATGAAATGTCAGCACAAACATGAACACCTGCACCTGTGTCGACCCACCAATCGGTGGACGGCCAAACTGAAAATACAGCAAATAAATTACCGTACCCAGATGCACCACTCTCATTGTTGCTCACAATCATATTGACAGACTTGGAGTCCCGCCCTTGCTTCTTGTACTTGTTTGATCACTTGTTGGCCCAATGTTCAACCGAACCACAAGTAAAGCAGCCCTCATACTTCTTGTTCTTCTTGAAGTTCTTCTTACCATTCTTCTTAAAGTCGGCATTCTGTTGGACACCGTTCTTTCCCTTGGGCTTGTGGGAATTGGAGTTCTTCTGATGTACCATATTGGCCACAGAAGTTCCTTCGACCCCTTTTCCGTGCGAGTCCTTTGCCCTTGTATTCTACTCAATACTCAGATGGCCAATGACATCCTCCACAGAGAATTCACGCCTCTGATGTTTCAGAGTGGTGGCAAAGTTCCTCCAGGAATTGGTGAGCTTAGCGATTATGCAGCCCGCGACAAACTTGCCCGGTAACTCGCACTTAAGAAGCTCAAGCTCCTTAACAATGCATATTATCTCATGAGCCTGCTCTAATACAGGACGGTTTTCAACCATCTTGTAATCGTGGAACTACTCTATAATATACATCCTGCTCACTGCATCGGCAGCCCCGAACTTAGATTCAAGTGCCTCCCACAAGTCCTTGGCAGACCGCATATGCAAATATGCGTCAACCAGTTTATCTCCAATCACTCTCAGAACTGCCCCGAGGAACACGACAGTGGCCTCCTTGAACACGTTCATGGCCGTGAGCCATAAGGTGGTTTTAGTCTACCAACGCTTAAAGTACGTCCCCGTAAACGGGGACGGTTTCAGTGCAGCAGCAAAACCAGAATTCGAAAAACTCCTACACACATTAGGTTTTTGGATTGTTGAGTAAATAAGCAGTTTTTTGATTAAATTAACCCATGAATAAATCATGAGCATGACATGGACAACATTGATAACACACTGATTACGATCTAACAGAGCATGTACTATGCACATAGTAGAAACATCTACGCATATCACTAGTACTGCTACAACAGAAAGAAACACAAGAGGGATAAGCGATGTATACCCTCCAATCGGCCACGCGGAGGCGGTGACGGTGGCAGCAGCCGCGACATCCTCGACGGCCTTCTTGTCGGCCTCAGCCTTCTCAACGGCGGCACGGTCGGCGTCGGTCGACATGGTGATGACGAAGGTGATGCGGACGTAGATGAATAAAAGCGAGCAGTCGCGTAGTCGCTACCCAAAAACCTAATCGCCCCTCTCTCATACAGGATCCGGAGAGGCGGGGTTTCGGAGGCCTGCTCTCCCGTCAACCGTGTACGCGGTGAACGGGATGGAGTCGCCGGCGGCAGCAGCAGAGGAACGACGTGGGCGTGGAGGCGTAGATGCGTTCTGTTGTCGCGGCGGCTAGGGTTGGCAGCGCCCCATGTAGCCCATGATCAGATGTCTCAGATCGTGGTCCTACCTATCAAAGACTCTCCGTTCCTGACCGGCAAAAAGAAGCGCATAGGAGTGAGCTCGGCTCGGCTCAATCCCGCAACCCGTGGCGCGTCGTGGCGAGGCGAGGCGAGGCATGGCAAGGCGAGCGGAGGAGGAGGAGGAGTGCGCGAGGGCTTCTTTTCTTCTCAAGCTCCAATAGCATGATGGAGAGAACCCCTTATAAACCACTCCAACTCTCCTTCCACTAGCATGGCGGGACTAAACTTTCCACCACCTTGTCATGCCACCTACATGGGCCCTTAGAGATTAAATCTGAAATTGTCATATGGGCTCTAGGCCCATCTCATATTTCAACAGAGGCATGCACTTCAATGATCTGCATCCATTTGTATAGAGGTGGCGGAGATTTTTCATATACTTCATATCCATTTGAAGTCGACCAAGATTCCGGCAACCAGTAAGCTTAAGGGTCTCTAGATTATATAGTGTGCTTATTTCGCTGGGAAGTTCCTTCATATACTGGCTCCTTGAGAGATCAACATACCTCAGGTGTTGTAGGTACCTCGGTCGGAGTGCCTTTGTCAATTTGCGGTCTTGAAAGAGTTGCAATGCTCGCAGATGATTGTGCTTCGACAAATGTGGTGTCGAGCTATGAGTGAAGCTATCTATATACAATAGTGTTTGAAGAGCGGGAGAGTGTTTCTTCAGATAATCATCTAAAAGAGTTAGGATCTTCTTATATGATGACAACAGGTGGCGAGTAGGGCCTGCTGACAACAACTCCTTTTCATTAGGCCTGTCAACTATAGTAAGACAATCTTTTCCCATAACAGACAAGGCAATGTCGTGCATAAGATCATGTATCCTGCGTACTGTTCTGGAACGGATCTCCCCCCAGTATTTCGCATAATATTCTGGGAGGTGGGGGGCTAGCTTGACCTCTTGAAAGAATGATCGCCAAGTTAGCTCGTCAAAACTTTCTCTGCCTACCTTTTCAAGATTGTCACCATCCTTTAGTGGTATGAAATCATGTGCCATCCATAGCTGGATTAGAATTTCCACATCAATATCATAATCTTTGGGAAATATTGCACAAAAAGCAAAGCAGTGTTTCATGTGTAATGGCAAGTCATCATAGCTGAGCTTGAGTACAGGAAAAGTTTCTGTGTCCTCGTTGCAAGTGTTGCTTCTGGCTAGTACGTCTGTCCATTCTTTCATGCTAGTCTTGTTACTCAGCATAGATCCAAAGGCTTTGGCAGCTAAAGGAGAGCCTCCACATCTATCCAGAATCTTTTCAACCACATCACTTAGCTCAGCAGCGTTTGGCTTTTGCAAACAAAATGCTCTATTCTCAAATATTTCCATCAGAAATACTTTACCCAGATTTCCAAGATTGTGGCTATCATCAATACACATCTTCATAATTTGTGCTACTCGTGCTTTACGAGAGGTCGTCAGTATTGCACTGCCTTTGGCACCATGCTTCAGGCAGGTCTTGAGTTTTTCCCACTTATCAGCATCTTCATTCCATACATCATCCAACACAATGAGGTATCTCTTCCCACTTACTTCTTTCTGAAGGTTCTGCAATGCTTTTTCACGATTGATCTCATCGGTCTGACAGATGTTGCTCACAGTCTTAGAAACATCAAAATCATCTGACACACAACATCACCTCTGGAGCTGCAAATGCTCCTTGATTACAGGGTCATTGTAGACAAGCTGAGCAAAGGTGGTCTTGCCCAGCCCACCCATTCCAACAATTGGTAGGACAATGAGATCTCTATCACTAGCTTGATCAACCGATATACTCACGATCTTCTTCCTCTCTTCATCTCTGGACCTGCTGACAATGTCCTTCTCAGAGTCAAGTACTATGGAATCTATGATGCGCCACTGCTTGGATGGTTGTGCTTGATTTGTGTGTTTGAAACCAAAGTTATTCATCTCTCTGACAAGGACCTCAATGGTGCGCACAATCTTGCATAGCTTCTTGCCCATCCGGTAACGAAATATGATGGGGTTGTGGGCAGGGAAGAGGCTTACGATATCAAAGCCAAGCTTCTTGTAGTGTCCCTTCTCCTTGGCGTCACGCCGTAGCGCCTCGTACTTGAACTCGTCGAAGCAATCGTTCGCCTCACATGCCACCTTCTTGATTGCTTCGAGCCAGGCACTCACTCCCGGCCGGCAAGCTCCTCTCTCCGCATCTTCGATGATGTCCAAGATGGCTGGCAGCTGGCGCTTGAGGGTCTTGCTTCTGCTCCTCCATGCCGTCCATCACCTTGTATTTCTCTATCAGGTAGCCGGATGCCTTGTTCATCAACATGGATACCTGCGGCCTGACTACAAACTCCGCCATTGTTGCTCTCACAGCTCTCAGTTCACAAGAACACACACAGACACAGGAAACACAAGTGCTATGCAGAGGAGAAATGGTGTGGGGTTGTGCAGATTCAGATCAAAGGCAAGTGGACGAGAGCGTGTTCACTTTCCGCCCACCTCGATGCTGTTGGTCGGCCACTTCGGCATTCACCAAATATTCCTTCACCATGTGAGAAACTCCGTCGAGGCCGCCATGTGAAAGCATGTGTGTGCTCATAGAAAAATGCACCCACTGACTCCACTTGAAGTTAAGTATTCTTAAGATATCATTACTAGTAACTCTAGCAGGTAGCAGCAGAAGAGACCAAATGTGACTAGTGAAAAATAGTTGATTTCTGTAAGAGTTACTACCTGGAGCGGTAGGATTAGTCTGGGAGAGATCTCTAGCCAATGTGACAGCATGTGTGTGCTCTGCTCACACAAAAATGCGTCCACTTGAAGTTTAGAGCATCTCTCCTTGAAATTCAGAGCATCTCCGACCCGCTCCCTATCCATCTCCGACCCGCTCACACATGGACAGCGACGCGAGCAAAAGGGAGGAATCAGCAGAGGTGGTCGCTCGGGGTAGGGCGCGGGAGGCCGAGCGGCGACGTAGACGGCCACCCCGCAGCCACACGGTGGGGCCGCCTGCGGGGAAGGGAACCGATGCGGCGTGCGAGGAATAGAGAGATGGATGCTGGAGGGGGTGCAGCCTTGGGTGGCCATCGGCAGCGGCGGCGGCCGGAGTAGGGAGGAGCGACGCCGACGCGGCGGCGATTTGGGCGGCTGGCCGGTGGATGAGGTGGACGGAGGAGACGATAGGCTTTTATTTTATTTGATTGATGAAACGCACTCAAGCGCGAACGACCGCGTGATAGGGTGGATGCGCGACCCCATCATTCACCGTCCACATCCTGCTGCCTGCTGCTGCATCTGGCGCAGCCTGCCGATCAACGGCCAGAGGGCTTCCGTTTTTATTTTACCCCGTGTGTGGTAATGTTGCATGTGTGTGTATACCTTTTTTTCTCCTTTGATTTGAAGGGTTTCTTACTGGAATTTCATGCCCAAATTTGCGGCAGTTCTTCATAGCTGAAAGGCTCATATTTCACCCCCAATGTGTTTGTTTCAGGATCAACTACCGGGTTTGTCATGGAGATCCGTCGTCGGTGAAATTCAATTTTCATCATGTATTCTTAAACTTTTTAGAATTGTCTGCATTCGCTTTTAACAAATACATATGTTGGATCAGAACATTGACGGTTTGTGACTACAAAATTTTGGTAGTAGTTTCAAGGCGTTTGCATGGCTATTGTTTGGAGGCCTTTGCTCAGTGTGTTTTACAGTTGACGAGATTTTTCAGGGGTTTGAACGAGGACCATCAAATGTGTTTGTAGGAACACTGCCGCTCCTGGTGTGACGTGGTTTCGTCATGAATCGAACCTCTTTCTCTATCTTATCAGGGAATGTGAGAGGTTTAGGCGACGGTGACAAGTGCAGTGGCATCCTCTCTGAGATTATCTCCTTAAGCATGTATTGTTGCTCTCGTCCAAGAATCTAAGATAGAAACATTACCAATTGCCAAGTTAAACTCATTTCTTCCCCGCTTCCTTGACAAATTTGTGTCCCTCCTAGGATGGGGGCACGATTTTCTCAATCAACTAACTCCCTTGCGCTCACCCTGCTAGACCACTCTCACAACCTCTTCACAATCTGGGCTCGAGCCACACAGGGCCGGTGACGCGAGCCAAGGGAGGAGCCGGCAAAGGTGGTCGGTCGGGGAAGCGAGCGGGACGCCCAGCCGGCGACGTCGACGGCCACCCTGCAGCCGCACGATGGGGCCGCCGGCGGGGGAGGAAACAAGCGATGCCGCGTGTGAGGAATAGAGAGGGGGTGCAGCCTGGGGTGGCCGTCGCCGCCGGCGGCTGCAGGAGTAGGGAGGAGCGAGGCGGCGGCGACAGGAGTAGGGAGGAGCGAGGCGGCGGCGATTTGGGCGGGTGGCCGGTGGATGAGGTGGACGGAGGAGACGATGGGCTTTTTTTATTTGATGAAACGCACTCAAGTGCGAACGTCCGCGTGATAGGGTGGATGCGCGACCCCATCATTCACCGTCCACATCCTGCTGCCTGCTGCTGCATCTGGCGCAGCCTGCCGATTAACGGCCAGAGGGCTTCCCTTTTTATTTTACCCCCTCTGTGGTAATGTTGCATGTGTGTGTATACCTTCTTTTTCACCTTTGAAGCATTTCTTACTGGAATTTCATGCCCAAATTTGCGGCAATTCTTCATGGTTGAAAGGCTCATATTTCACCCCAAATGTGTTTGTTTCAGGCTCAACTACCGGGTTTGTCATGGAGATCGGTCGTCGGTGAAATTCAATTTTCATCATGTATTCTTAAACTTTTTAGAGTTGTGTGCAATCGCTTTTAACAAATACATATGTTGGACCAGAACATTCACGGTTTGTGACTACAAAATTCTGGTGTTTGTTTCAAGGTGTTTGCATGGCTATTATTTGGAGGCCTTTGCTCGGTGTGTTTTATAGTTGACGAGATATTCAGAGGTTTAAACGGGGACCATCAAATGTGTTTGTAGGAACACTGCTACTCCCGGTGTGACGTGGTTTCGTTATGAATCGAACCTCTTTCTCTATCTTATCAGGGAATGTGAGAGGTTTAGGCTACAGTGACAAGTGCAGTGGCATTCTCGCTGAGATTATCTCCTTAAACCTGTATGTTGCTCTCATCCAAGAATCTAAGATAGAAACATTATCCATTGCCAAGTTAAACTCGTTTCTACCCCGCTTCCTTGAAAAATTTGTGTCCCTCCTAGGATGGGGGCACAATTTTCTCGGTCAACTTACTCCCTTGCGCTCACCCTGCTAGACCACTCTCACGGCCTCTTCACAACCTCTATCAAACTCTTTTGTCCGACATCTGACATCACCATCCTTACCTCTAATGTTTAGCGCCGTCTCAATGCCCCCTCAAACATGCATTCCTTCGGGAACTTACAGACATTGCGCCTAACGGTGCTATGCCTTGGCTAATCATTGGCAATTTCAACTTAATTCATTTTGCTAATGAGTAAAACAATGCGAACTTCCACGCCTCGGAAGCAAACCTGTTTAACACTACAATCTCGGACCTCCCGTTGCTTGAGCTACTCCTTCTCGATCGCACTTTCACCTGGTCAAACAATCTCCTCGGATTGACCCTCAAACATCTATACCGTTCTTTTTTCAACCATGCATGGGAGGATAAGTTCCCAAACTCCACCATCTCCTCCCTAACCTAGTTTGCGTCTGATCATGTCCCACTAGTCGTCAATGTCTCTTCCCTCATCCCTTGCTCCCACCTTTTTTTGTTTTCAAACCTTCTAGGCCCTTCACCCAGCTTGCAGCAGGTTTGTCTCCTCTGCTTAGTCTCAAGACCGTCAACCCCTCTCTTTTGGTAGTCACCTTGCCATCACCATCAAGAAAAGCAGGAACAGACTAATGGGTTGGTCCAAAACTATTAGACTGGCTCACAAGAGAGACAAGATTGCCAACTTATTATTAATCGCATTGATTCCCATCAGGAAAATGAAATATCTTGTGACCCAAAACCTCTCCAAGACTCGTCATCATTATGTCCCTTCAGCGTGCAATCCCACAAAAAATCCTCTTTTGGAAGTGAAGCTCTAAAGTTAATACTACCATTGACGGTGATGAAAACACCAAGTACTTTCATATTTCTGCCTCACAATGGTTTTGCAGGAATAAGATCGATATCCTTGTGGACCAGGGGTCGAATTCACCTCCCACGACCAAAAAGCTTCGATCCTATAAAAACCTTCCATGGTATCATTGGTGCCTCTTCTAAATGAACCCTAATGCTAGCCCGGTCCGAATGGCCTCGGATCAAGATTGTACTTGTAGTTCGGGACTTCCATCAAGGGTACACTAATACCTGTCTTCGACGATTTCAACCACCTCCTTACTAACGTCGACCGTTTTAACATGGCCCACATGATCCTACTTCCTAAGAAAGAGCCTATTAGATCAACAGATGCCCTCTGTCCTATCTCTCTACAAAACTCAAAGTGATTGCCAAAATCCTAACAAATAGGCTCAAACACATAATCCCTCTACTTATCCAAGGGGATCAAGGGCTCCATCTTTGGGAGGAATATCACGAAAAACTTCATCTATGCGATGGGTCTCCTTAGTGACTGCCATACTGCTACCTCTTGAGCATGCGTTGGTTTTCCCTTGAAGATGAAAGAGTGATGCACCAAGGTAGCGTAAGTATTTCCCTCAGTTTTAAGAACCAAGGTATCAATCCAGTAGGAGATAACGCACAAGTCACCTAGTAACTGCACAAACAATCAAGAACCTTGCAACCAACGCGATAAAGGGGTTGTCAATCCCTTCACGGTCGCTCGCAAAAGTGAGATCTAATAGAGATAGTAAAGTAAATATTTTTGATATTTTTGTTGTATAGATTGGAAAGTAAAGATTGCAAAATAGTAAACGAGATGCGATGTAAAAAAGAGATGCAATATAATACGAAAGAGGCCCGAGGGACATAGGTTTCACTACTGGCTTCTCTCAAGATATCATGTATTATGGTGGGTGAACAAATTGCCGCCAAGCAATTGATAGAAAAGCGCATAGTTATGAAGATATCTAAGGCAATGATCATGTATATAGGCATCACGCCCGTGTCAAGTAGACCGAAATGTTTCTGCATCTACTACTATTACTCCACACATCGACCGCTTCCAGCATGCATCTATAGTATTAAGTTCATAAAGATAACGCATTAAGCAGGATGACATGATGTAGAGGGATAAGCTCAAGCAATATGATATAAACCCCATCTTTTTAGCCTCGATGGCAATAATACAATACGTGCCTTGCTGCCCCTCCTGTCACTGGGAAAGGACACCGCAAGATTGAACCCAAAGCTAAGCACTTCTCCCATTGCAAGAAAGATCAATATAGTAGGCCAAACTAAACAGATAATTTGAAGAGACTTGCAAAGATATCAAATCATGCATATAAGAATTCAGAGAATAACCAAATAATATTCATAGATAAACTTGTTCATAAATCCACAATTCATCGGATCTCGGCAAACACACCGCAAAAGAGTATTACATCGAATAGATATCCAAGAGCATCAAGGAGAACTTTGTATTGAGAATCAAAGAGAGAAAAGAAGCCATCTAGCTAATAACTATGGACCCGAAGGTCTATGGTAAACTACTCACGATTCATCGGAGAGGCAATGGTGTTGATGTAGAAGCCCTCTGTGATCGATTCCCCCTCCAGTAGATCGCTGGAAAAGGCCCCAAGATGGGATCTCACGGGTACAGAAGGTTGCGGCGGTGGAAAAGTGGTTTCATGGCTCCCCCTGATGTTTCTAGGGTATAAGAGTATATATAGGAGAAAGATGTACGTTGGTGGAGCTACGAGGGGCCCACGAGGGTGGGGGCGCGCCTACCCCCCTGGGCGCGTCCTCCTGCCTCATGGACTCCTCGTGGACTTCCAGACTTCAACTCCAAGTCTTCTGGTTTGCTTCCGGTCCAAGAAAGATCATTGCGAAGGTTTCATTCCGTTTGGACTCCGTTTAGTATTCCTTTTCTGCAAAACTCTAAAATAGGCAAAAAAAAATAGAAACTGGCACCGGGCCTCCGGTTAATAGGTTAGTCCCAAAAATAATATAAAAGAGCATATTAAAGCCCATTAAACATCCAAAACAGATAATATAATATCATGGAACAATCAAAAATTATAGATACGTTGGAGACGTATCACATACAAGAAAATCTGCTACCATGGTGTTCAAGATCGACTTTCGTAAAGCTTTCGACTAAGTTTTCTTGGAGTCTCCTTGGTTATCCGTTCCACTAGAGGTTTCCCTCCCACCTAGGTCTCCTAGACCAGGGTGAAGGAAATATGCCCTTGAGGCAATAATAAAGTTGTTATTTTATATTTCCTTATATCATGATAAATGTTTATTATTCATGATAGAATTGTATTAACCAGAACCTTGATACATGTGTGGATACATAGACAAAACACAGTGTCCCTAGTATGCCTCTACTAGACTAGCTTGTTAATCAAAGATGGTTAAGTTTCCTAACCATAGACATGTCTTGTCATTTTATGAACGGGATCACATCATTAGAAAAATGATGTGATGGACAAGACCCATCCATTAGCTTAGCATAATGATCGTTAAGTTTTAGTGCTATTGCTTTCTTCATGACTTATACATATTCCTTTGACTATGAGATTATGCAACTCCCGAATACCGGAGGAATACCTTGTGTGCTATCAAATGTCACAACTTAACTGGGTGATTGTAAACATGCTCTACAGGTATCTCCGAAGGTGTTAGCTTAGCATAGATCGAGATTAGGATTTGACAATCTGAGTATCGAAGAGGTATCTCTGGGCCCTCTCGGTAATGCACATCATGATAAGCCTTGCAAGCAATGTGACAAATGATTTAGTTGCGGGATGATGCATTACACAATGAGTAAAGATACTTGCCGGTAATGAGATTGAACTAGGTATGAAGATACCGACGATCGAATCTTGGGCAAGTAACATACCGGTGACAAAGGGAATGACATTTGTTGTCATTACAGTTTGACCGATTAAGATCTTCGTAGAATAGGTAGGAACCAATATGAGCATCCAGGTTCCGCTATTGGTTATTGACCGGAGAGGTGTCTCAGTCATGTCTACATAGTTCTCGAACTCGTAGGGTCCGCACACTTAACGTTCGATGACGATTTGTGTTATATGAGTTATGTGATTTGGTGACCGAATGTTGTTCGGAGTCCCGGATGAGATCACGGACAGGACGAGGAGTCTCGAAATGGTCGAGAGGTAAAGATTGATATACTGGATGATAGTATTCAGACACCAGAAGTGTTTCGGATTGTATCGGGTACATATCGGAGTACCGGGGAGGGGGGTTACCGGAACCCCCCAAGGGAAGATATGGGCCATATGGGCCATAGGAGGGAGGCAAGCCAGCCCACAAGGGGTGGCACCCCCTCCCCCCAAGGGAGGAGTCCGAATTGGACTAGGGGAGGGGGCAGCGCCCCCTTTTCGTTCTCCTCCTCTCTCTCTCCTCCCCCCTTTCCCCTCTGATAAAAGGAAGGGGGCCGAATCCTACTAGGAGCCCAAGTAGGACTCCTCTACTTGGGGCACGCCTAGGGCCTGCCTCCTCCCCTCTCCCTCCTTTATATACGGGGGTGGGGGTGAGGGAGTCCTAGATTAGGGGGTCCTCGGGTGTCCGGGCTGTGTGATATGGGCGGGACTGATGGGTTGTGAATATGCAAGGCAGAAGACCTTCCTTCGTGTTCGAATAGGACTCTCCTATGTGTGGATGTCAAGATTGGTGTCCGAATATGTAATTTCCTTCCTCCGCAAGCTGACTTTGTACAACCCTAGGCCCCTCCGATGTTTATATAAATGGGAGGGTTTAGTCCGTAGAGGCTATCGGAATACACATAGGTTAGACTGCTAGGGTTTAGCTATTACGATCTCGAGGTAGATCAACTCTTGTAACCCCTATACTCATCAAAGACAATCAAGTAGGAAGTAGGGTTTTACCTCCATCAAGAGGGCCCGAACCTGGGTAAACATCGTGTCCCCTTTATCTCCTGTTACCTTCGATCCTCAGACGCATAGTTCGAGACCCCCTATCGGAGATCGGCTGATTTTGACACTGACATTGGTGCTTTCATTGAGAGGTCCACTATGTCATCGGCAGAAGGTTCAATGGCTTGTTCGATCATCAACAACGATGGTGTTTCCGGGGAAACCTTCCTTCCTGGTCAAACTTTTGTGTTTGGCGGCTTCGCTCTTCGCGCCAATTCAATTGGTCGCCTTGAACAGATCGACAGCTACGCCCCCGGTCATTAGATCAGGTTCAGAAGCCTGAATTACGTCGCTGATATCCGAGGAGACTTGATCTTCGAAGGGTTCATGGCCTCGACCGCTATTCCTCATCTTCAAGAAGGAAACCCGTCGGATCCATCATCATGCACTGTTCAAAGGCCAACTATCATCCCTGCCCTGGCTCTAGATCTAGAGCAGACCACCTCATCCAAAGATGGGAGTTTGAAACCCACCAGACTCTCTCCTAATACGAAGCTCTCTGCCGAAGACCCAGAGGCGACCATATTTTCGGCAAGCCTGGAATCAAACAGGACTTTCCCTATCATTGGGGAGCCGAACTCACCTATGGACAACCTATTCCGAACTCTCGAGGTCCGCGTCTAGTGAGCACGGCCAGGTGGAGTCTACCACGCCCAGCTCCCCAAGTCCTCAGTTCCCCATCCAGCCTTTGCTCCTAAATGAGGCCCTGGACTTAATGTGATCTCTCGCCATTACGGAAGTATCACCTCCGAACTACGCCCAGCCACGTAATAGCCACTACCGAGGACTTGACCGACATGCTAGATTATGCCTCCGAAGACATCGACGGTATGGACGTCGATGCTGGAGACAAACTAGGCCAGAATCCGCCTATCACCAGGCGTTGGACGGCCACCTCAACATACAACGTGTATATGGTAGATACACCTAAGAAGGACGACGACGACAAGTAGGACGCGATTGAGGATAGGCCTGTTGAGGAACCATCAAAACATCAACGTCAGCGGCGCCACTCAAAATCACGTCACGAAAAGGAAAGCAATACCGGTATCGGAGACAACAACACTCTGGATGGAGCCGAAGACCCCAAAGGCCCAGTCGAGCCTGCATCCGAGGAGGATGAATGGGAGGAGGGACAAGTTAACCCCGACGAACCTGTCGGGAATGAGGATTTGGAGTATAGTAACTATCTACGGTCTCCAAGGAGGATGTCAGCCTCGGCAACGAAGACTTCATCATGCCAGAGGAACCCCTCAAGCAAGAGCGCTTCAAGCGATAGCTAATAGCCACAGCAAGGAGCCTAAAAAGAAATAGTAACAGCTTCAAGTCGAACAGAATACGTTCAACGACAGATGGACCCAGGTCCTAGCTGCCGAGGAATACGGCCTCGAGCGCCCAACAAAGAGTTATCTGAAGCGTCGACTACTGCCACAATTCAACGACGAGGCCCTTGAGCCAATACCGTCAAGATATAATCACGCTAACAAACCAGGCCGACCACCACATGGATGAGACAAAGTGGCTGCTTATGTCAAACACCAGCACGTGCCACCTCGCCGTCGAGGCAGAGAGGTAGCAGCTCCGGGCTACACATACGATTTACGGCAGGACCTGGACAACAGAGCCCATCAGGCTAGATCAATCTATGGATCAAGGGGGCATTCTCCAACGCGAGATGACGGCCATCAAGCCTGGCGCGATAAGCATAATTGTTGGGGAACGTAGCATGTAATTTCAAAAAAAAATCCTACGATCACGCAAGATCTATCTAGGAGATGCATAGCAACGAGAGGGGGAGAGTGTGTCCATATACCCTCGTAGACCAAAAGCGGAAGCGTTAGGTCAACGCGGTTGATTTAGTCGAACGTCTTCATGATCCAACCGATCTTAGTACTGAAAGTACATCACTTCCGTGTTTAGCACACGTTTAGCTCGAGACGTCCCTCAAACTCTTGATCCAGCAGAGGGTCAAGGGAGAGTTCCGTCAGCACGATGGCGTGGTAATGGTGATGGTGATGTGATCCGCGCAGAGCTTCGCCTTGTTGGAAATATGCCCTAGAGGCAATAATAAAAGGATTATTATTATATTTTCTTGTTCATGATAATTGTCTTTTATTCATGCTATAATTGTATTATCCGGAAATCGTAATACACGTGTGAATACATAGACCACAATACGTCCCTAGTAAGCCTCTAGTTGACTAGCTCGTTGGTCAACAGATAGTCATGGTTTCCTGACTATGGACATTAGATGTCGTTGACAACGGGATCACATCATTAGGAGAATGATGTGATGGACAAGACCCAATCCTAAGCATAGCACAAAGATCGTGTAGTTCTTTTGCTAGAGCTTTTCCAATGTCAAGTATCGCTTCCTTAGACCATGAGACCGTGTAACTCCCGGATACCGTAGGAGTGCTTTGGGTGTACCAAACGTCACAACGTAACTGGGTGACTATAAAGGTGCACTACAGGTATCTCCGAAAGTGTCTGTTGGGTTGACACGTATCGAGGCTGGGATTTGTCACTCCATGTTATGAAGAGGTATCTCTGGGCCCACTCGGTAGTGCATCATCATAATGAGCTCAAGGTGACCAAGTGTCTGGTCACGGGATCATGCATTACGGTACGAGTAAAGTGACTTGCCGGTAACGAGACTGAACGAGGTATTGGGATACCGACGATCGAGTCTCGGGAAAGTAACATACCGTCTGAAAAAGGGAATAGTATACGGGGTTGCTTGAACCCTCGACATCGTGGTTCATCCGATGAGATCATCGAGGAGTATTTGGGAGCCAACATGGGTATCCAGATCCCGCTGTTGGTTATTGACCGGAGAGCCGTCTCGGTCATGTCTGCATGTCTCCCGAACCCGTAGGGTCTACACACTTAAGGTTCGGTGATGCTAGGGTTGTATGAATATGAGTATGCAGCAAACCGAATGTTTTTCGGAGTCCTGGATGAGATCCTGGACGTCACGAGGAGTTCCGGAATGGTCCGGAGGTAAAGAAAACTATATAGGAAGTGCTGTTTCGGCCATCGAGAAAGTTTCGGGGTCACCCGGTATTGTACCGGGACCACCGGAAGGGTCCCGAGGGTCCACCGGGTAGGGCCACCTATCCCGGAGGGCCCCGTGGGCTGAAGTGGGAGGGGAACCAGCCCCTAGTGGGCTGGTGCGCCCCCCTTGGGCCCCCTGCGCCTAGGGTTGGAAACCCTAGGTGGGGGGGGGCACCACTTGCCTTGGGGGGCACTCCACCCCCCTTGGCCGCCACCCCCCTTGGGAGATTGATCTCCCAGGGCCGGCGCCCCCATGGGGGCCTATATAAAGAAGGGCAGGGGGGAGGGCAGCCGCACCCCAAGTCTTGGCGCCTCCCTCCCCCTGCTACACCTCGTCCTCCTCCCGCAGCAGCTTGGCGAAGCCCTGCTGGAGTTCTGCTGCATCCACCACCACGCCGTCGTGCTGATGGATCATCATCAACCTCTCCTTCCCCCTTGCTGGATCAAGGCGGAGGAGACGTCACGCTGACCATACGTGTGTTGAACGCGGAGGTGCCGTCCGTTCGGCGGTAGGATCTCCGGTGATAGGATCACGACGAGAACGACTACTTCAACCCCGTTCTTTTGAACGCTTCCGCTCGCGATCTACAAAGTGGTATGTAGGTGCATCTCCCCTTTCACTCGTTGCTTAGATGAACTCATAGATGGATCATGGTGAAACCGTAGGAAATTTTTTATTTTCTGTAACGTTCCCCAACACGCCTAAGCACTACGACGCTATGACCGGAGGAGTAAACTGTGGAGGGGGGGGACCGCACACGGCTAAAAGAACAATTGATGTGCCTTTGGGGTGCCCCCCCGCCCCCGTATATAAATGAGGAGAGGGGAGGCCCGCCGGCCCTAGGTGGCGCGCCAGGTGGGGGGAGTCCCACTAGGACTCCTAGTCCTAGTCGGCTCCCCCGTTCCTTCCAACGGAGAGGGGGGAAGGGCAAAGAGGTGGAGAGGGAGAAGGAAAGGGGGGGGGGGGCGCCCCCACCCCTTCTCCAATTAGGATTGGGCTTGGGGGGTGCACGCCACCTCCCGTGGGCTGCCTCCTCCTCTCCACTATGTACCATGAGGCCCATTAACTTTCCCGAGGGGTTCCGGTAGCCTGTCGGTACTCCGATAAATTCCCGAACCTCTTCGGAACCATTGCGGAGTCCGTATACAACCTTCCAATATATGAATATTTACCTCTCGACCAATTCGAGACTCCTTGTCATGTCCTGTTCTCATCCGGGACTCCCGACAAACTTCGGTCACCAAAACAGATAACTCATAATACAAATCATCATCGAACATTAAGCATGCGGACCTGCGGACCCTACGGGTTCGAGAACTATGTAGACATGACTGAGACACATATCTGGTCAATAACCGATAGCGGAACCTGGATGCTCATATTAATTGGTTCCTACATATTCTATGAAGATCTTTATCGGTCAAAACGCAATAACAATATACGTTATTCCCTTTGTCATCGGTATGTTACTTGCCCGAGATTAGATCGTCGGTATCATCATACCTAGTTCAATCTCATTACCGAAAAGTCTCTTTACTCGTTCCGTAATGCATCATCCCGTAACTAACTCATTAGTCACATTGCTTGCAAGGCTTATAGTTATGTGCATTACCGAGAGGGCCCAGAGATACCTCTTCGATACTTGGAGTGACAAATCCTAATCTCGATTTATGCCAACCCAACAAACACCTTCGGAGACACCTGTAGAGCAACTTTATAATCACCCAGTTACGTTGTGACGTTTGATAGCACACAAGGTGTTCCTCCGGTATCCAGGAGTTGCATAATCCCATAGTCAGAGGAATATGTATAAGTCATGAAGAAAGCAATAGAAATAAAACTTAACGATCATTATGCTAAGCTAACGGATGGGTCTTGTCCATCGCATCATTCTCTAATGATGTGATTGTTGGGGACGTAGTAATTTCAAAAAAATTCCTATGATCACGCAAGATCTATCTAGGAAAAGCATAGCAACGAGCGGGGAGAGTGTGTCCACGTACCCTCGTAGACCGAAAGCGGAAGTGTTTTATCAACACGGTTGATGTAGTCGTACGTCTTCATGATCCGACCGATCCTGGCACTGAACGTACGGCACCTCCGTGTTCAGCACACGTTCAGCTCGATGACGTCCCTCGTACTCTTGATCCAGTTGAGGCCGAGGGAGAGTTTCGTCAGCACGACGGCGTGGTGACGGTGATGATGAAGTTACCGGTGCAGGGCTTCGCCTTAGCACTACGACGATATGACCGAGGTGTGTTACTGTGGAGGGGGGCACCGCACACGGCTAAGAGATTGTCGGTTGTACCTTTGGGGTGCCCCGTACCCCCGTATATAAAGTATATAAAGCAGGGAGGAGAAGGCCGG
>NC_041381.1:38310580-38396012 GCF_002162155.2 Triticum dicoccoides | reverse complement strand
AGTCCTGCTAGGACTCGAGTCCTAGTAGGATTCGGCCCCACTCTTCTTTTCCTTCTACCGGAGGGGGGAAAGGGGGAGGAGAGGGAGTAGGAGAAGGAAAGGGGGTGGCGCCCCCTTCCCAAGTCCAATTCGGCCTCCTCCCTTGTGGGGGGTGCACCAGCCCCTTGTGGGCTGGTTAGCCTCCCTCTTATGGCCCATAAGGCCCATATCTTTCCCCGGGGGGTTCCGGTAACCTCCCGATACTTCGAAAAAATGCCCGAATCACTTGGAACCATTCCGATGTCCGAATGCAACCTTCCAATATATGAATATTTACCTCTCGACCATTTCGAGACTCCTAGTCATGTCTGTGATCTCATTCGGGACTCCGAACAAACTTTGGTACATCAAATCACATAACTCAAAATACAAATCATCATCGAACGTTAAGCGTGCGGACCCTGCGGGTTCGAGAACTATGTACACATGACCGAGACACATCTCCGGTCAATAACCAATAGTGGAACCTGGATGCTCATATTGGCTCCTACATATTCTACGAAGATCTTTATCGGTCAAACTGCATAACAACATATGTTGTTCCCTTTGTCATCGGTATGTTACTTGCCCGAGATTCGATCATCAGTATCATCATACCTAGTTCAATCTCGTTACCGGCAAGTCTCCTTACTCATTCCGTAATGCATCATCCCGCAACTAACTCATTAGTCACATTGCTTGCAAGTCTTAGTGTGATGATCATTACCGAGAGGGCCCAGAGATACCTCTCCGATACACGGAGTGACAAATCCTAATCTCGATCTATGCCAACCCAACAAACACCATCGGAGACACCTGCAGAGCAACTTTATAATCACTCAGTTACATTGTGATGTTTGATAGCACACAAGGTGTTCCTCCGGTATTCGGGGGTTGCATAATCTCATAGTCAGAGGAACATGTATAAGTCATGAAGAAAGCAATAGCAATAAAACTAAACGATCATTATGCTAAGCTAATGGATGGGTCTTGTGTCACATCCCTAATTCTGGTCTGACCTATGCCAGCTTCCATGTGTGCATCATGTTTAAATTCAAATGAAATTTGAATTGAGGAATTTTCAAAGCATCATAATACCCCTAAAAATAACCAACATTTAAATCTCATCAAATGAGTCCAAGAAAATGTTCCTCTTAGTCTCTGAAAATATTGGCAAAATGTAAAAGTCAAACCAATATTTTTGGTATCTCAGAAACATTTATTTTGGGCCTTTGAATTAATTCAATAACTATTTGCATTGGATATATATTTCTTATATAATTAATATATGTCCAACAATTCTGGAACATTTTATGTGGTTTGATATATTTTAGTTCTAGCCACAAAATTAATTTCAGCATTTTATCAAGTGGTTTAATATTTTTACTAAATCAAAACAAAACAGAACAAAATAGAAAACAGAAACAAATAAAAGAGAGAGGGAATTTTACCTGGCCTCACCTGTGCAGCCCACCAACCGGCCCAACACTGTAGCTGACCGGCCCAGCCCACAACCACCACCTCCCCTGTCGTCTTCCTCCTTTTCCAGGAGGACGGGCGCGTGCTCGGCGCGCGAAGCCACGCGCCACGCCACCTCCTGCTTCCCGCCGCTTCCTCGACGCGGCTGTGAATGCCACGACACACCCAGACCCTCTGCACCTCTCCCCTCTCTCGCTGGACCTCCTCCCCCTCCTCTGTTTCTCCCTCCCGCGAACACCCGAGCGTGCTCGTCGCCACCGTTCGCCGCCGCCGTGTCCACCGTATCCACCTCGCTCCCCCGATCGGCCTACGAGCTCAGCCTGGTCCCCCTCTTCCTCCTCACCAAGACGCACGGCGCCTGAAGCCCCTGGACGCTGCCAATGCCGCCGTCTCTGTCCTCGGATGCCGGAGATCCCCGCCGACGTTCCGCCGGACCCCGTGTCTCCCTGCCTCTCGAGCAGCACCAGAAGAACCACGGTGAGCCTCTGCACCGTTTCCCCCATACCCCGTCGCCTAATTCATCCTATAGCCGCCGTTTCCACCAAAGCCGGGAGCTCCTCACCGCCGGTGATGGTGCAGACGAGGCCATGGGCACTGCAGCCCGTATCCGAGCACACCAGCGTGCTCGACGCACCTCCAGGAACCTGCAGCCACTAGTAGCTCCCCCTCCCACGCCCTCTAGCACCATACTCGATCGCTCCCGAACGCCGGCCGCCGCCACGAGCTCGACTCCGGCGAGCTCGTTCGACCCCAGCCCCTCCTACTTGGCTCTCTAGATGCGCAAGAGCAAGGGCTATGCCCTGGTGCCCTCAGCGCGCTAAACCAACGTCTCTAGCGCAAGTCCGGCGTGCCCCCATCGTGTTCTGTGGTCGCCGCCGCCTGGCCTCCGACGTGCTGATGTAGTGCCATCATTAGGGGCTAATGACCCTGCTAATTAAGCCCTCTCTTACTGACGTATGGGCCCCACGCCCTTAATTAATCTTTGTTTATTTTCTGTTAAGTTTAACTAACGACCTGCGCCCCACCCGTCAGCTTTGACCGCGCTGACATGGTTGTTGAGTGGCCCCACATGTCATGTTGACTTTGCTGACGTGGCCGTTGACCGGAGCCACCTGTCAGTGTCACTAACCAGCCCCAGTTACTGACCAGTGGACCCCACTGGTCAGGTTTGACCAAGCCAACCCAGTTGACCTGCTGACGTCACACCTATGTCATGCTGACGCAGTAAATCCTTTTCTGGATTTATTCTTATATAGGAAATTCTAGAAAATCTTGCAAACTTCAAAAATTCATAGAAATTAATCTGTAACTCCAAATGCAAAGATTTATATATGAAAAATGACCAGAAAAATCCAATCTATCCATCTGTACCATTTTCATGCATGTTTGAACAACTTAAATCTGCTGTATACAACAAATTGAATAATTGACATTTAAATAAGCACATATGGAGTTTGGATTTGAACTTAGGGTTCAAACCAACTTCATTTAACTTGCTGCTAGTTGCATTAGCTCAAACCACAACATATTGCCAAGTCATGATCATGCATCATATTATGCATTGCATTGATTGTGCTTCTTCTTTGTTTGTCGGTGCTTGTCCCCTCTCAGTAAGACGTGTACCGACGATGTGAGCGATGACACCAATGAAGAAATATACTATCTTCAGAAGTGCCAGGCAAGCAAAACCCCCTTGTTCATTCCGGTACAATCCCACTCTCTCGCTCCTGCTCTCTTTTAATGAGTTAGGACAACACCGATTCATCTGTTACTTGCTGCGGTAGCTGAACCCCTTTATCCTTTGCATGACCTGTCATTGCCATAGTAAATAGATGAAACCCACTAGCATGAGTAAGAGTTGTTTGAGCCCTGTTGTGCCTACTCATTCATGCTTGTTTGTCATGCCTGCTACTGCTTAGAGTTGAGTCAGGTCTGATTCATCGGGAATGAATCGGAGGTGTGTAAACATGTCCTACTGTGTGTGAGCTAAGTGTGTGAACACGATTTGGTAAAGGTAGCGGTGAGAGGCCATGTAGGAGTACATGGTGGGTTGTCTCATTGAAACCATCCTCAGGAACTGAGTTCTGTGTTTCTGATCCATGAACAGTTACTACCACACATTGGGTTCCGGTAACTTGACCCCTCTCGACTTATTAATCAACATGATCTCTGTCTAGGAGTTGCAACTAGTTTTTGGTGTTTGTAGGTAGTGTTAGTAGTCTACCAAGTGGCACCCGGTACAGGTGGGCTTGGGACAGACTAGGCACAGTGGCACGGTGTACCAAGTGGCACCCGGATGGTGGGCTTGGGAACCCTGCTCACATCGTTTGGGGCCGTGAGCGACACCCCGGCCGGATCTCCTTGCGGATGGAACCCGAATAGGTGATAAACCTGGACGAGAGACTTGTGTGGTTAGTCAGGTCGTGGCCGACTCCCTCGCCAGGCTTCCGCTTGAAGGTTGCCGAGATACATGACGTGTACATGGCGGTAAGTGGCGAGAGCGTGTGTGAAGAAGTACACCCCTGCAGGGTTAACATTATCTATTCGAATAGTCGTGTCTGCGGTAAAGGACTTCTGGGTTGCCTGTACAGTTCATAGACAAGTGAAAGTGGATACTCTAAAACACGCAAGATAAGTGTGAGTGCTATGGATGGCGTTCTCGTAGGGAGTCGGGAGCGGATCCATAGTGGTGTATTGATATGGTGAATATGTGGACTCGTGTGCGCCACCTCAAAAGAGTTACTTGCAGTCGTAATTCAGGATAGCCACCGAGTCAAAGCTGGCTTGCTGCAGTTAAACTCCACCATCCCCTTTGTTGATAATGATGCATATGTAGTTAGTTCTGATGTAAGTCTTGCTGGGTACATTTGTACTCACGTTTGCCTATTTTATGTTTTTGCAGAGAGACTTCAGTCTCACTAGTAGTTCCGCGTGAACTTCGACGGTTAGCTTGTTACCTCAGCTACGATCTTGTGCCCTCGGCAGGATCTGGTAGTTAGTCAGGCTTCTCAGCCTTTTTCATTTGTAGTTGTCTGTACTCAGACATGTTAAGCTTCCGCTTGTGCTTTGACTTGTATGCTCTGAATGTTGGGTCGAGAGACCCATGTTTGTAATATTTCGCTCCTCGGAACCTATTGAATAAAATACTTGAATTGTAGAGTCATGTTGTGATGCCATGTTGTATTTGCACATATCGAGCATATTGTGTGTATGTTATTGAAATGCTTGGTATGTGTGGGATCTGACTATCTAGTTGTTTATCCTTAGTAGCCTCTCTTACCGGGAAATGTCTCCTAGTGCTTCCATTGAGCCATGGTAGCTTGCTACTGCTCCGGAACACTTAGGCTGGCCGGCATGTGTCCTTCGTCGTTCCCGTGTCTGTCCCTTCGGGCAAATGTCACGCAATGAATACGGGAGTCCTGTTAGCCCGCTACAGCCCGGTTCAGCGGAGTCCTGCTAGCCCAGTGCTACAGCCTGGATCCACTCGCTGATGACCGACACGTTCGATGCTGGGTCATGGATGCCTGTCCCTGTAAGTTTGTGCCACTTTGGGTTTACGACTAGCCATGTCAGCCCGGGCTCCTTATCATATGGATGCTAGCGACACTATCATATACGTGTGCCAAAAGGCGCAAACGGTCCCGGGCAAAGGTAAGGCGACACCCGTGGGAATATCGTGCGTGAGGCCGCAAAGTGATATGAGGTGTTACATGCTAGATCGATGTGGCATTGAGTCGGGGTCCTGACAGCTTTGGTATCAGAGCCTGACTGCCTGTAGGATTACCAAGCCAAACTGGTCGAAGTTGAGTCTAGAAATTCTTTAGTTATATAAGGGAATTGATTGTGGGATGGAACATAAGGCTCTTTTTACTCCTTATACCTTATGACCTTCTTATCTGAGTCATCTTATCTTTCCTACGGGGTTAAGGAACTAGGCTTCTCATCTTTCTATCAGGATCACGTGTTACTAATCCATAGACTTATAAGATTGTTGGATTCAAGCCTCAGTTCAGTTTCTACTACTTCTGTATATTAACTGTTGATCTTGAAACCTTGATATTGTGCTTCTGAGTGGCTATGCCACCATTTTTGTAGCATGTCTCCAATCTTTCGAGCATTTACATCCGTTATGCTGTCCAAGTCATCCCAGGTTTCTAAATAGTCTGAAGCATTTGCAAATCCCTTCCTCCCGTTTTGATGTTCCTTTGGGCCAGATTAACCACACTAATCGGTGGGTTGAGGTACTCTGTTGCCTTGACATATATGTTGGAGTTATTATTATGACCCTAGGTGTCTAGAGTATCACCTAGTAATCCAGTCATGCCTTGTGTTCCCAGTGTGATGATTCTGGCCATCATTCTCAAAAGCATCCTGTGATGCCACTTAGTAGTAGGTATTCTACTCCTGGGTTTCTGAACCCGAGATTTTCCTACTTACTTCATGTTGTTAGTGTTGCTCGTACCTTTAGGATATTAGTAACCTTTGCGATAGTCTTCGAGGTCCGTGGTATATCATTCTTCCAATACCATGAACCATTATGGCAGATGTTCTTTGAACCAAAAGATCGCAACCAGAATGCTCTTGATGAGTCATTCATTCATAGTTGTGAATCTGCCAGTCCTTCCTCTTCAGCATGGGTTATCCAAAAGAAATATGCTGAATTTGTTCGGCATACTAATCCATGCATCCACAACTCAGAAAAACATATGTTCCTTTGGGTTGTTCCTCTTTAGTTATCTTCTGACCTCGTGTATCAATTGATAGTCAGGAGAAGTTATGCATCCGTGTCCATCGATGCCACTACTCTTGTGGTCCGTCAAGCCATTCTATTCCGGAATGACTAGGAGAAACAAACTCCAGTACCTCATCCATATCCAGGATTGGGTCAAAGCAGTTGTATCCCGTAGATCAAATGCAATCCAGCTTCTGGTCTGTTCTACCTTGAAGTATTACCTTCTTTATGTCAGGATTTTCATGAGAATTGCACCACCTCTTGTGAATTCTTGACGTAGTGATACTTCTCACCATCCTTTTTCATTCCTCGGTTCCATGTTGTTGCAGCCGGAGTGCCGACAAGTGAATCATGATGTGTGAACTCAATACTTTTAGCAACCCCGCTGCTTGGTAGTTAGTGGATGATAACCTCATTCTTAGCATGTTGATTATTGAATCATCACCATTCTAAGATTGATCGTGCTACCTGGTCTTAATTTTCGGTGCACCTTTCGATCAATGAGCTAGGGTTATGCCAATCCCTTGCTTATTTGATCATCTCGTCTTGCCCTGAAAAGCAAGATTGTTCTCGAGCTTAGAAACATATCGGTGGTTGTGATGTTCTGAATACCTTCTCGGAAGTATTACCAGGTTGTCCCGTGACCCTTATGTTGAGTTCGTGATCATGTTGGTTTTCCTCCAAACCACCCATTCCCCAAGAATCTGTGTTGGATACCCCTGAGCTAGTTGGTTAAGCCAAACAACAACTTGGAGAGTTGGAAGATAAAAGCTTCATGTTAAGGGATATCTTTTTGTGTGTGTGTGTGTGTGTGTGTGCTGAAGAAAGATGATATCTTCACCGATTGGTCCCTGTGATCAGTTAATGGACCTATCATCTTATCCAGTCTTTGATTTGAGTGTGGGCTATTCTCAAATCAAATCAGAACCAACGATGTTCGTAATGTTGTCTTACTCGTGGTTTTTCCTCGAGCATACTCCATTATATCTTTTGGTCTGACCAATACTATCACCTTGCTCACATAGTTATGGAATTCCATCTCCATGGGAATCTGGATGACATGTTGTTGAGCCCATTGACAACATTTTTTCCTTCCCCATGATTCTTGTTAAACATCCAGCTAGTATTGGAAACTTTTATAATCATTATCTTCATGACTCGTTCGTGAAGCATATGTTTGGACGAAAGAAGTGAGTCCCTCTAATTCATGTGCACTTGATGCAAGTTGCCGCCACGAATTTCAGAAGGCTTGTTTTACCTCCTTTGGAATCATCCCAAGTCAGTCATGCACGTGCAAAGTATTCTGTGGTCTGTTAGACTGATCATCTTCATTCCATATGAACTCCGTAGCACACTAAGCCACTAATTGACTTGTTCAAGGAAAAGGAGTTAAGTGCTAACCCATGGTAATGCACAAGACTTCGATATCTCTGATGATGGTTCCCTACCAGAACTCGGTAGTGTTTTATTGTAAGACTACCATGTGATCATGTTTGTCTGGGACAACGTGTTCACACGTGTGTAGCAGAACCAACTCATGTTTTGGAGCTTGCTATCGTACTTCATTTCCAGAGAATCTCACAACGTCATCTCGTCGATTTGCGTTGCAAACTTTCATTTTTCCTTCAAGACTTGATGTGTCTGGAATATCCCGACATCAACCAGATCTGAATCTCAGGCAGATATGATGGTTGGAATGTTTCCCAAGAACTACAATAATGGTCTCTCTTTAACCGGTTAAGTGGATGTCGTGGCCAACACACCCAGCCGGAAGACCTATTATTGTAGTATCTTGATTGAGGAAGTTGGCCACCTCCCCATAAGGATTTCGTAGGATTTACTCCCTAGTTGTGCCTTATGATTTTTTGTGTTCCCGAAGTCCGACCTTTACTTGATGTTCTAGATATCAAACCATATGAATGGGATACACTAGCACATCAACGAGAACATTAGAAGCGGAGTGCTAAATGTCTCTCGGTCGATCATCCAGATTATGTTTCCTTGACCTCGCTAAGGTGAAATCTAAGAAGGTGTTATCTTCGTTTGCATCTGCATCGTCCATCACTATTCATCATGGTGGTATGTTGTGTTGCCAGGATCCTTGACACAGATGTTGGTAAAACCTTGATGAATATGGAAATGCTCAAGTTTTGGAGAGCACGCGCAAGAAAAATCATCCCTTGAGTTGTTTTCAACAAAGTAATCCACATCATCTATTCTAATCCGGGTATGCCATTCTACCGAAACCCTCCAAACGATCGCTCGAGAATTGCCCTAGGCTGGTATAAAGAGTTTCAATGATCTCTGAATCAAAGGTAATTCTTTTTGCCACCTAAGGGGATATATCTACGAGTCACCATCCCTAAGGTGTCTCGTTGTGGTATCATGGCAACTCAACTCCTCACTACGTTGACAACCATTCACCACCCTCTTAAGTGTGAAATTGTTGCCTACCTAGTGAACCTTCGTCATCCGTTTCACTCCATCCCTTCAGATGTATGCTTCGTGTCTCAGCTCGAGAGATGTTGCTATGTCTCATTCCATGAGTTGATCCTAAGTTGTTCAACCTTTGATAAGGTCGATCCTTCTAGAGTCTTTCTTTCCCTCTTGTTGTCATGTTAGTTGGAGTTCTCAGAGCAAGACTTCGAGACAATGATGGTGATCGAATCAACGCTCTTATGAAGTGCACCCTGGATCGTGAAGATTATACTAGTTTGCGTTTCCCCTTCATCTTACCCTACGCTTGAATCTCGAGACGAGATTCTTGTTTAGTGGGGGTGAGTTGTCACATCCCTAATTCTGGTCTGACCTATGCCAGCTTCCATGTGTGCATCATGTTTAAATTCAAATGAAATTTGAATTGAGGAATTTTCAAAGCCTCAGAATACCCCTAAAAATAACCAACATTTAAATCTCATCAAATGAGTCCAAGAAAATGTTCCTCTTAGTCTCTGAAAATATTGGCAAAATGTAAAAGTCAAACCAATATTTTTGGTATCTCAGAAACATTTATTTTGGGCCTTTGAATTAATTCAATAACTATTTGCATTGGATATATATTTCTTATATAATTAATATATGTCCAATAATTCTGGAACATTTTATGTGGTTTGGTATATTTTAGTTCTAGCCACATAATTAATTTCAGCATTTTATCAAGTGATTTAATATTTTTACTAAATCAAAACAAAACAGAACAAAATAGAAAACAGAAACAAATAAAAGAGAGAGAGAATTTTACCTAGCCTCACCTGTGCAGCCCACCAACCGGCCCAGCACTGTAGCTGACCGGCCCAGCCCACCACCGCCACCTCCCCTGTCGTCTTCCTCCTTTGCCAGGAGGACGGGCGCGTGCTCGGCACGCGAAGCCACGCGCCGCGCCACCTCCTGCTTCCCGCCGCTTCCTCGATGCGGCTGTGAACGCCACGACACCCCCGGACCCTCTGCACCTCTCCCCTCTCTCGCTGGACCTCCTCCCCCTCCTCTGTTTCTCCCTCCCGCGAACACCCGAGCGCGCTCGTCGCCACCGTTCGCCGCCGCCGTGTCCACCGTATCCACCTCGCTCCCCCGATCGGCCTACGAGCTCGGCCTGGTCCCCCTCTTCCTCCTCACCAAGCCGCACGGCGCCGGAAGCCCCTGGACGCCGCCAGCGCCGCCGCCTCCGTCCTCGGGCGCCGGAGATCCCCGCCGACGTTCCGCCGAACCCCATGTCTCCCCTGCCTCTCCAGCAGCACCAGAAGAACCGCGGTGAGCCTCTGCACCGTTTCCCCCATACCCCGTCGCCTAATTCATCCTACAGCCGCCGTTTCCACCGAAGCCGTGAGCTCCTCGCCGCCGGCGATGGTGCAGACGAGGCCATGGGCACTGCAGCCCGTATCCGAGCACACCAGCCTGCTCGGCGCGCCTCCAGGAACCTGCAGCCACCAGTAGCTCCCCCTCCCATGCCCTCTAGCACCTTACTCGATCGCTCCCGAACGCCGGCCGCCGCTACGAGCTCGACTCCGGCGAGCTCGTTCGACCCCAGCCCCTCCTACTTGGCTCTCTGGATGCGCAAGAGCAAGGGCTATGCCCTGGTGCCCTCAGCGCGCTAAACCGACGTCTCTAGCGCAAGTCCGGCGTGCCCCCGCCGTGTTTTGTGGTCGCCGCCGGCTGGTCTCCGACGTGCTGACGTAGCGCCATCATTAGGGGCTAATGACCCTGGTAATTAAGCCCTCTCTCACTGACGTATGGGCCCCACGCCCTTAATTAATCTTTGTTTATTTTCTGTTAAGTTTAACTAACCACCTGGGCCCCACCCATCAGCTTTGACCGCGCTGACATGGCTGTTGACTGGCCCCACATGTCATGTTGACTTTGCTGACGTGGCCGTTGACCGGAGCCACCTGTCAGTGTCACTAACCAGCCCCAGCTACTGACCTGTGGACCCCACTGGTCAGGTTTGACTAGGCCAACCCAGTTGACCTGCTGACGTCACACCTATGTCATGCTGACGCAGTAAATCCTTTTCTGGATTTATTCTTATATAGGAAATTCCAGAAAATCTTGCAAACTTCAAAAATTCATAGAAATTAATCTGTAACTCCAAATGCAAAGATTTAATATGAAAAATGATCAGAAAAATCGAATCTATCCATATGTACCATTTTCATGCATGTTTGAACAACTTAAATCTGCTGTATACAACAAATTGAATAATTGACATTTAAATAAGCACATATGGAGTTTGGATTTGAACTTAGGGTTCAAACCAACTTCATTTAACTTGCTGCTAGTTGCATTAGCTCAAACCACAACATATTGCCAAGTCATGATCATGCATCATATTGTGCATTGCATTGATTGTGCTTCTTCTTTGTTTGTCGGTGCTTGTCCCCTCTCAGTCAGACGTGTACCGACGATGTGATCGATGACACCAATGAAGAAATATACTATCTTCAGAAGTGCCAGACAAGCAAAACCCCCTTGTTCATTCCGATACAATCCCACTCTCTCGCTCCTGCTCTCTTTTAATGCATTAGGACAACACCGATTCATCTGTTACTTGCTGCGGTAGCTGAACCCCTTTATCCTTGGCATGACCTGTCATTGCCACAGTAAATAGATGAAACCCACTAGCATGAGTAGGAGTTGTTTGAGCCCTGTTGTGCCTACTCATTCATGCTTGTTTGTCATGCCTGCTACTGCTTAGAGTTGAGTCAGGTCTGATTCATCGGGAATGAATCGGAGGTGTGTAAACATGTCCTACTGTGTGTGAGCTAAGTGTGTGAACACTATTTGGTAAAGGTAGCGGTGAGAGGCCATGTAGGAGTACATGGTGGGTTGTCTCATTGAAACCGTCCTCAGGTACTAAGTTCTGTGTTTGTGATCCATGAACAGTTACTACCACACATTGGGTTCCGGTAACTCGACCCCGCTTGACTTATTACTCAACATGATCTCTGTCCAGGAGTTGCAACTAGTTTCTAGTGTTTGTAGGTAGTGTTAGTAGTCTACCAAGTGGCACCCGGTACAGGTGGGCTTGGGACAGACTAGGCACAGTGGCATGGTGTACCAAGTGGCACCCGGATGGTGGGCTTGGGAACCCTGCTCACATCGTTTGGGGCCGTGAGCGACACCCCGGCCGGATCTCCTTGCGTATGGAATCCGAATAGGTGATATAACTGGACGAGAGACTTGTGTGGTTAGTCAGGTCGTGGCCGACTCCCTCGCCAGGCTTCCGCTTGAAGATTGCTGAGATACATGACGTGTACATGGCGGTAAGTGGCGAGAGCGTGTGTGAAGAAGTACACCCCTGCAGGGTTAACATTATCTATTCGAATAGCCGTGTCCGCGGTAAAGGACTTCTGGGTTGCCTGTACAGTTCATAGACAAGTGAAAGTGGATACTCTAAAACACGCAAGATAAGTGTGAGTGCTATGGATGGCGTTCTCGTAGGGAGTCGGGAGTGGATCCATAGTGGTGTATTGATATGGTGAATATGTGGACTCGTGTGCGCCACCTCAAAAGAGTTACTTGCAGTCGTAATTAAGGATAGCCACCGAGTCAAAGCTGGCTTGCTGCAGTTAAACTCCACCATCCCCTTTGTTGATAATGATGCATATGTAGTTAGTTCTGATGTAAGTCTTGCTGGGTACATTTGTACTCACGTTTGCCTATTTTATGTTTTTGCAGAGAGACTTCAGTCTCACTAGTAGTTCCGCGTGAACTTCGATGGTTAGCTTGTTACCTCAGCTACGATCTTGTGCCCTCGGCAGGATCTGGTAGTTAGTCAGGCTTCTCAGCCTTTTTCATTTGTAGTTGTCTGTACTCAGACATGTTAAGCTTCCGCTTGTGCTTTGACTTGTATGCTCTGAATGTTGGGCCGAGAGACCCATGTTTGTAATATCTCGCTCTTCGGAATCTATTGAATAAAATACTTGAGTTGTAGAGTCATGTTGTGATGCCATGTTGTATTTGCACATATCGAGCATATTGTGTATGTTATTGAAATGCTTGGTATGTGTGGGATCTGACTATCTAGTTTTTTATCCTTAGTAGCCTTTCTTACCGGGAAATGTCTCCTAGTGCTTCCACTGAGCCATGGTAGCTTGCTACTGCTCCGGAACACTTAGGCTGGCCGGCATGTGCCCTTCTTCGTTCCTGTGTCTGTCCCTTCGGGGAAATGTGACACGATGAATACGGGAGTCTTGTTAGCCCACTACAGCCTGGTTTACCGGAGTCCTGCTAGCCCAGTGCTACAGCCTGGATCCACTCGCTGATGACCGACACGTTCGATGCTGGGTCATGGATGCCTGTCCCTGTAAGTTTGTGCCACTTTGGGTTTACGACTAGCCATGTCAGCCCGGGCTCCTTATCATATGGATGCTAGCGACACTATCATATACGTTTGCCAAAAGGCGCAAACGGTCCCGGGCAAAGGTAAGGCGACACCCGTGGCAATACCGTGCGTGAGGCCGCAAAGTGATATGAGGTGTTACATGCTAGATCGATGTGGCATTGAGTCGGGGTCCTAACATCTTGTCCATCACATCATCCTCCTAATGATGTGATCCCGTTCATCAAATGACATCACATGTCTATGGTCAAGAAACATAACCATCTTTGATTAACGAGCTAGTCAAGTAGAGGCATACTAGGGACACTCTGTTTTTTCTATGTATTCACACATGTACTAAGTTTCCGGTTAATACAATTCTAGCATGAATAATAAACATTGATCATGAAATAAGGAAATAAATAATAACTTTATTATTTTCTCTAGGGCATATTTCCTTCAGTCTCCCACTTGCACTAGAGTCAACAATCTAATTCACATCGCCATGTGATTTAACACCAATAGTCCACATCACCATGTGATTAACACCCATAGTTCACATAGCCATGTGACCAACACTCAAAGGGTTGACTTGAATCAGTAATCGAGTTCACATCGCCATGTGATTAACACCCAAAGAGTACTAAGGTGTGATCATGTTTTGCTTGTGAGAGAAGTTTAGTCAATGGGTCTGCCAAATTCAGATCCGTATGTATTTTGCAAATTTCTATGTCTGCAATACTCTGCACGGAGCTACTCTAGCTAATTGATCCAATTATCAATATGTATCCAGATTGATACGTAGAGTCATCTGGATCAGTGTAAAAGCTTGCATCGACATAACTCTTTACGATGAACTCTTTCTCACCTCCATAACCGAGAAATATTTCCTTAGTCCTCTAAGGATAATTTTGACCAATGTCTAGTGATCTACTCCTAGATCACCATTGTACTCCCTTGCCAAACTTAGGGCAGGGTATACAATAGGTATGGTACATAGCATGGCATACTTTATAGAACCTCTGGCTGAGGCATAGGGAATGACTTTCTCTCTCTCTCTGTCTTCTGTCATGGTCGGGCTCTGAGTCTTACTCAACTTCTCACCTTGCAATACATGCAAGAACTCCTTCTTTGTCTGTTCCATTTTGAACTACTTCAAAAACTTGTCAAGGTATGTACTCATTGAAAAACTTATCAAGCGTCTTGATGTATATCTATAGATCTTGATGCTCAATATGTAAGCAGTTTCACTGAGGTCTTTCTTTTAAAACTCCTTTCGAACACTCCTTTATGCTTTCCAGAAAATTCTATATCATTTCCGATCGACAATATGTCATTCACATATACTTATTAGAAAGGCTGTAGTGCTCCCACTCACTTTCTTGTAAATACAGGCTTCACCGCAAGTCTGTATAAAACTATATGCTTTGATCAAGTTATCAAAGCATATATTCCAACTCCGAGATGCTTGCACCAGTCCATAGATGGATCGCTGGAGCTTGCACATTTTGTTAGCACCTTTAGGATTGACAAAACCTTCTGGTTGCATCATATACAACTCTTCTTTAATAAATCCATTAAGGAATGCAGTTTTGTTATCCACTTGCCAGATTTCATAAAATGCGGCAATTGCTAACATGATTCAGACAGACTTAAGCATCGCTATGAGTGATAAAATCTCATCGTAGTCAACACCTTGAACTTGTCAAAAACCTTTTGCGACAAGTCGAGCTCTGTAGACAGTAACATTACCTTCAACATTAGTCTTCTTCTTGAAGATCCATTTATTCTCTATGGCTTGCTGATCACCGGGCAAGTCAACCAAAGTCCACACTTTGTTCTCATACATGGATCCCATCTCAGATTTCATGGCCTCAAGCCATCTCACGGAATCTCGGCTCATCATCGCTTCCTCATAGTTCGTAGGTTCATCATGGTCAAGTAACACGACCTCCAGAACAGGATTACGTACCACTCTGGTGCGGATCTTACTCTGGTTGACCTACGAGGTTCGGCATTAACTTGATCTGAAGTTTCATGATCATCATCATTAACTTCCTCACTAATTGGTGTAGGCATCACTGGAGCTGATTTCTGATGAACTACTTTCCAATTCGGGAGAAGGTACAATTACCTCATCAAGTTCTACTTTCCTCCCACTCACTTCTTTCAAGAGAAACTCCTTCTCTAGAAAGTATCCATTTTTAGCAACGAATATCTTGCCTTTAGATATGTGATAGAAGGTGTACCCAAAAGTTTCCTTTGGGTATCCTATGAAGACACATTTCTCTGATTTGGGTTTGAGCTTATCGGGTTGAAACTTTTTCACATAAGTATCACCGCTCCAAACTTTAAGAAACGACAAGTTAGCTTTTTTGCCAAATCACAGTTCATATGGTGTCATCTCAACGGATTTAGATGGTGCCTTATTTAACGTGAATCCAGTTGTCTCTAATGTATAACCCCAAAACGATAGCATTAAATCAGTAAGAGACATCGTAGATCGCACCATATCTAATGAAGTGCAGTTATGATATTCGGATACACCATTACACTGTGATGTTATGGGTGGCATGAGTTGTGAAACTATTCCTCTTTGTTTCAAATGAAGACAAAACTCGTAACTCAAATATTCTCCTCCACAATCAGATCGTAGAAAGTTTATTTTCTTGTTACAATGATTTTCTACTTCAATCTAAAATTCTTTGAACTTTTCAAATGTTTCAGACTTATGTTTCATTAAGTAGATATACCCATATCTGCTCAAATCATCTGTGAAGATTAGAAAATAACGATACTCGCCGCGAGCCTCAACACTCATCGGACCATATACATCAGTATGTATTATTTCCAATAAATTAGTTTCTCGCCCCATTGTTCCGGAGAATGGAGTCTTGGTAATCTTGCCCATGAGGCATGGTTCACAAGAATCAAGTGATTCATAATCAAGTGATTCCAAAAGCCCATCAGCATGGCAGTTTTTCATGCGCTTTACACCAATATGACCTAAGCGGCAGTGCCACAAATAAGTTGCACTATCATTATTAACTTTGCATCTTTTGGCATCAATATTATGAATATGTGTTTAACTACGATTGAGATTCAATAAACCATTTATATTGTATGTATGACCATATAAGGTTTTATTCATGTAAATAGAACAACAATTATTCTTTGACTTGAATAACCGTATTGCAATAAACATGATCCAATCATATTCATGCTCAACGCAAACACCGAATAACATTTATTTTAGGTTCAACACTAACCCCGAAGGTAAAGGGAGTGTGCGATGGTGATCTTATCAACCTTGGAATCACTTCCAATACACATCATCACCTCGCCCTTAACTAGTCACTGTTTATTTTGCAACTCGCGTTTCAAGTTACTACTCTTAGCAACTGAACCAGTATCAAATACCGAGGGGTTGCTATAAACACTAGTAAAGTACACATCAATAACATGTATATCAAATATACTTTTGTTCACTTTGCCATCCTTCTTATCCTCCTATTATTTGGGGCAGTTCCGCTTCCAGTGACTATTCCCTTTTGCAGTAGAAGCACTCAGTTTCAGGCTTAGGTCTTTAGCTTTGGGCTTCTTCACGGGAGTGACAACTTGCTTGCCATTCTTTTTGAAGTTCCCTTTCTTTCCCTTGCCCTTTTACTTGAAACTAGTGGTCTTGCCAACCATCAACACTTGATGCTTTTTCTTGATTTCTACCTTCACCGATTTCAGCATCGCGAAGTGCTTGGGAATCGTTTCCGTTATCCCTTGCATATTATAGTTCATCATGAAGTTCTAGTAACTTGGTGATAGTGACTAGAGAATTCTATCAATAACTATCTTATCTGGAAGATCAACTCCCACTTGATTCAAGTGATTGTAGTACCCAGACAATCTGAGCACATGCTCACTGGTTGAGCTATTATCCTCCATCTTGTAGGCAAAGTACTGTCAGAGGTCTCATACCTCACGACACGGGCATGAGTATGAAATACCAATTTCAACTCTTGGAACATCTTATATGCTCCGTGGCGTTCAAAACATTTTTGAAGTCCCGGTTCTAAGCCGTAAAGCATGGTGCACTAAACTATCAAGTAGTCATCATACCAAGCTTGGTCAAACGTTCACAACGCCTGCATCTGCTCCTGCAATAGGTGTGTCATCTAGCGGTGCATCAAGGACATAATTCTTCTGTGCAACAATGAGGATAATCCTCAGATCACGGACCAAGTCCGCATCATTGCTACTATCATCTTTCAACTTATTTTTCTCTAGGAACATATCAAAAATAAACGGGGAGCTACATTGGGAGCTATTGATCTACAACATAGTTATGCAAATACTATCAAGACTAAGTTCATGATAAATTAAAGTTCAATTAATCATATTACTTAAGAACTCCCACTTACATAGACATCCCTCGAGTCATCTAAATGATCACGTGATCCAAATCAACTAAACCATGTCCGATCATCACGTGAGATGGAGTAGTTTTCAATGGTGAACATCACTATGTTGATCATACCTACTATATGATTCACATTCGACCTTTCGGTCTCCAGTGTTCCGAGGCCATATCTGCATATGCTTGGATCGTCAAGTTTAACCCGAGTATTCTGCGTGTGCAAAACTGGCTTGCACCCATTGTATGTGAACGTAGAGCTTATCACACCCGATCATCACGTGGTGTCTCGGCACGAAGAACTTTCGCAATTGTGCATACTCAGGGAGAACACTTATACCTTGAAATTTTAGTAAGGGATCATCTTATAAAGCTACCGCCAAACTAAGCAAAATAAGATGCATAAAAGATAAGCATCACATGCAATCAAAATATGTGACATGATATGGCCATCATCATCTTGTGCCTCTAATCTCCATCTCCAAAGTACCGTCATGATTTCTATCATCACCAGCATGACACCATGATCTCTATCATCTTGATATCTATCAATGTGTTGTCATATGGTCATCTCGCCAACTATTGCTTTTGCAACTATTGCTATCGAATAGCGATAAAGTAAAGCAATTACATGGCGCTTGCATCTTATGCAATAAAGAGATAACCATAAATCTCCTGTCAGTTGCCGATAACTTTTAAAAAACATGATCATCTTATACAACAATTTATATCTCATCACACCCTACAAAGAAAAGTTAGACGTCCTCTACTTTGTTGTTGCAAGTTTTACGTGGCTGCTACAGACTTATAGCAAGAACCGTTCTTACCTACGCATCAAAACCACAACGATTTTTCGTCAAGTGTGTTGTTTTAACCTTCAACAAGGACCAGGCATAGTCATACTCGATTCAACTAAAGTTGGAGAAACTCCCGCCAGCCACCTGTGTGCAAAGCACGTCGATAGAACCAGTCTCGCGTAAGCATACGCGTAATGTAGGTCTAGGCTGCTTCATCCAACAGTACCGCCGAATGAAAGTATGACATGCTGGTAAGCAGTATGACTATTATCGCCCACAACTCTTTGTTTTCTACTCATGCATATAACATCTACGCATAGACTAGGCTCTGATACCATTGTTGGGAACGCAGTAATTTCAAAAAAATTCCTACGATCACGCAAGATCTATCTAGGAGAAGCATAGCAACGAGCAGGGAGAGTGTGTCCATGTACCCTCGTAGACCGAAAGCGGAAGCGATTTATCAACGCGGTTGATATAGTCGTACGTCTTCACGATTTGACCGATCCTGGCACCGAACGTGCGGCACCTCCGTGTTCAGCACAAGTTCAGCTCGATGACATCCCTCATACTCTTGATCCAGTTGAGGTCGAGGGAGAGTTTTGTTAGCACGACGGCGTGGTGATGGTGATGATGAAGTTATCGGCGCAGGGCTTCGCCTAAGCACCTCAACGATATGAGCAAGGTGTGTAACTGTGGAGGGGGGCACCGCACACGGCTAAGAGATTGTCAGTTGTACCTTTGGGGTGCCCCCCGCCCTTGTGTATAAAGGAGGGGAGGAGGAGGCCGGCCAACATGGGGCGCACCAGCGAGAGGGGAGTCCTACTAGGACTCCAGTCCTAGTAGGATTCGGCCCCACTCATTTTTTCCTTCTACCGGAGCGGGAAAAGGGGAAGGAGAGGGAGTAGGAGAAGGAAAGGGGGGTGGCGCCCCCTTCCCAAGTCCAATTCGGCCTCCTCCCTTGTGGGGGCGCACCGACCCCTTGTGGGCTGGTTAGCCTCCCTCCTATAGCCCATAAGGCCCGTATCTTTCCCCGGGGGGTTTCGGTAACCTCCCGATACTTCGGAAAAATGCCTGAATCACTCAGAACCATTCCGATGTCCGAATGCAACCTTCCAATATATGAATCTTTACCTCTCAACCATTTCGAGACTCCTCGTCATGTCCGTAATCTCATTCGGGACTACAAACAAACTAGGTACATCAAATCACTTAACTCATAATACAAATTGTCATAGAACGTTAAGCGTGCGGACTCTACGGGTTCGAGAACTATGTAGACATGACAAATCCTCTTCGAGAACTACGTGCAAGGATTAGTGTGATGATCATTACCGAGAGGGCCCAGAGATACCTCTCCAATACACGGAGTGACAAATCCTAATCTCGATCTATGCCAACCCAACAAACACCATCGGAGACACCTGTAGAGAAACTTTATAATCACCCAGTTACGTTGTGACGTTTGATAGCACACAAGGTGTTCCTCCATTATTCGGGAGTTGCATAATCTCATAGTCAGAGGAACATGTATATGTTGGGGAACGTTGCAGAAAATTAATTTTTTTCCTACGGTTTCACCAAGATCCATCTATGAGTTCATCTAAGCAACGAGTCATGGGAGAGAGATTGCATCTACATACCACTTTGTAGATTGCGCGGAAGCGTTCAAAAGAACGGGGTTGAAGTAGTCGTTCTCGTCGTGATCATATCACCGGAGATCCCGGCGCCGAACGGACGGCACCTCCGCGTTCAACACACGTACGGTCAGCGTGACGTCTCCTCCGTCTTGATCCAGCAAGGGCAAAGGAGAGGTTGATGATGAAAGCTCCAGCAGCAGCACAACGGCGTGGTGGTGGTGGAACAGCAGCACTCCGGCAGGGCTTCGCCAAGCACGTGACGGAGGAGGAAGAGGTGTAGCAGGGGGAGGGAGGCGCCAGAACTTCAGGGTGCGGCTGCCCCCTCCCCCTTTCCCTTTATATAGGCCCCCAGGGGGGGCGCCGTCCCTGGGAGATCCAATCTTCCAAGGGGGCGGCGGCCAAGGGGGGTGGAGTACCCCCCAAGCCAAGTGGGGCGCCCCCCCCCCACCCTAGGGTTTCAACACTAGGCGCAGGGGGTGGGCCAAGGGGGGCGCACCAGCCCACTATGGGCTGGTTCCCCTCCCCACTTCGGCCCTTGGGGCCCTACGGGATGGGTGGCCCCACCCGGTGGACCCCCGGGACCCTTCCGGTGGTCCCGGTACAATACCGGGTGACCCCGAAACTTTCCCGATGGCAGAAACACCACTTCCTATATAGTTTTCTTTACCTCCGGACCATTCCGGAACTCCTCGTGACGTCCGGGATCTCATCCGGGACTCCGAACAACATTAGGTATACTGCATACTCATATTCATACAACCCTAGCGTCACCGAACCTTAAGTGTGTAGACCCTATGGGTTCGGGAGACACGTAGACATGACCGAGACGGCTCTCGGGCAATAACCAACACCAGGATCTGGATACCCATGTTGGTTTCCACATGATCCTCGATGATCTCATCGGATGAACCACGATGTCGAGGATTCGAACAACCCCGTATACAATTCCCTTTGTCAATCGGTACGTTACGTGCCCGAGACTCGATCGTCGGTATCCCAATACCTCATTCAGTGTCGTTACCGGCAAGTCACTTTACTCGTACCATAATGCATGATCCCGTGACCAAACACTTGGTCACTTTGAGCTCATTATGATGATGCATTACCGAGTGGGCCCAGAGATACCTCTCCGTCATACGGAGTGACAAATCCCAGTCTTGATCCGTGTCAAACCAACAGACACTTTTGGAGATACCTGTAGTGCACCTTTATAGTCACCCATTTACGTTGTGACGTTCGGTACACCCAAAACACTCTTACGGTATCCGGGAGTTACAAGATCTCATGGTCTAAGGAAGAGATACTTGACATTGAAAAAGCTCTAGCAAAAACGAACTTCACAATCTTGTGCTATGCTTAGGATTGGGTCTTGTCCATCACATCATTCTCCTAATGATGTGATCCCGTTGTCAATGACATCTAATGTCCATAGTCAGGAAACCATGACTATCCGTTGACCAACGAGCTAGTCAACTAGAGGCTCACTAGGGACATGTTATGGTCTATGTATTCACACGTGTATTACGATTTCCGGATAATACAGTTATAGCATGAATAAAAGAAAATTATCATGAATAAGGAAATATAATAATAACTCTTTTATTATTGCCTCTAGGGCATATTTCCAACAGTCTCCCAGTTGCACTAGAGTAAATAATCTAGTTACATTGTGATGAATCGAACACCCATAGAGTTCTGGTGTTGATCATGTTTTGCTCGCGAGAGAGGTTTAGTCAACGGATCTGCGACATTCAGATCCGTATGTACTTTGCAAATATATATGTCTCCATCTTGAATATTTTCACGGATGGAGTTGAAACGACGCTTGATGTGCCTGGTCTTCTTGTGAAACCTGGGCTCCTTGGCAAGGGCAATAGCTCCAGTGTTGTCACAGAAGAGTTTGATCGGCCCCGATGCATTGGGTATGACTCCTAGGTCGGTGATGAACTCCTTCACCCAAATTGCTTCATGCGCTGCCTCCGTGGCTGCCATGTACTCCGCTTCACATCTAGATCCCGCCATGATGCTCTATTTGCAGCTACACCAGCTTACTGCTCCACCATTCAACATATACACGTATCCGGTTTGTGACTTAGAGTCATCCAGATCTGTGTCGAAGCTAGCGTCGACGTAACCCTTTACGACGAGCTCTTCGTCACCTCCATAAACGAGAAACATGTCCTTCGTCCTTTTCAGGTACTTTAGGATATTCTTGACCGCTGTCCGGTGTTCCTTGCCGGGATTACTTTGGTACCTTCCTACCAAACTTACGGCAAGGTTTACATCAGGTCTGTTACACAGCATGGCATACATAATAGATCCTATGGCTGAAGCACAGGGGATGACACTCATCTCTTCTTTATCTTTTGCCGTGGTCGGGCATTGAGCCCAGCTCAATCTCACACCTTGCAATACAGGCAAGAACCCCTTCTTGGACTGATCCATTTTGAACTTCTTCAAAAATCTTATCAAGGTATGTGCTTTGTGAAAGACCTATGAGGCGTCTCGATCTATCTCAATAGATCTTGATGCCTAATATATAAGCAGCTTCTCCAAGGTCTTTCATTGAAAAACACTTATTCAAGTAGGCCTTAATGTTCTCCAAAAGTTCTATATCATTTCCCATCAAAAGTATGTAATCTACATATAATATGAGAAATGCTACAGAGCTCCCACTCACATTCTTGTAAACGCAGGCTTCTCCATAAGTCTGCATAAACCCAAACGCTTTGATCATCTCATCAAAGCGAATGTTCCAACTCTGAGATGCTTGCACCAGCCCATAAATGGATCGCTGGAGCTTGCATACTTTGTTAGCATTCTTAGGATCGACAAAACCCTCCGGCTGCATCATATACAGTTCTTCCTTAAGATGCCCGTTAAGGAATGCCGTATTGACGTCCATCTGCCATACCTCATAATCATAGTATGCGGCAATTGCTAACATGATTCAGACGGACTTAAGCTTTGCTACGGGAGAGAAAGTCTCATCGTAGTCAATCCCTTGAACTTGCCGATAACCCTTAGCGACAAGTCGAGCTTTATAGATGGTGACATTTCCATCCGCGTCCGTCTTCTTCTTAAAGATCCATTTGTTTTCTATCGCTCGCCGATCATCGGGCAAGTCAGTCAAAGTCCATACTTTGTTTTCATACATGGATTCTATCTCGGATTTCATGGCTTCTAGCCATTTGTTGGAATCTGGGCCCGCCATTACTTCTTCATAGTTCGAAGGTTCACCGTTGTCCAACAACATGATTTCCAAGACAGGGTTGTCGTACCACTCTGGTGTGGAACGTGTCCTTGTGGACCTACGAAGTTCAGTAGCAACTTGATCCGAAGTACCTTGATCATCATCATTATTTTCCTCTTTAGTTGGTGTAGGCATCACAGGAACATTTTCCTGAGCTGCACTACTATCCCGTTCAAGAGGTAGTACTTCATCGAGTTCTACTTTCCTCCCACTTACTTCTTTCAGAGAAACTCTTTTCCCAGAAAGGATCCATTCTTGACAACAAAGATCTTGCCTTCGGATCTTAAGTAGAAGGTATACCCAATGGTTTCTTTAGGGTATCCTACGAAGACGCATTTTCCGACTTGGGTTCGAGCTTTTCAGGTTGAAGTTTCTTGACATAAGCATCGCATCCCCAAACTTTTAGAAACGACAGCTTAGGTTTCTTCCCAAACCATAATTCATACGGTGTCGTCTCAACGGATTTAGACGGTGCCCTATTTAAAGTGAATATAGCTGTCTCTAGAGCGTATCCCCAAAATGATAGCGGTAAATCGGTAAGAGACATCATAGATCGCACCATATCCAATAGAGTGCGATTACGATGTTCGGACACACCGTTACGCTGAGGTCTTCCAGGCGGCGTGAGTTGTGAAACGATTCCACATTTTCTTAAGTGTGTACCAAATTCATGACTTCAATATTCTCCTCCACGATCCGATCGTAAGAATTTTATCTTTCGGTCAATTTGATTCTCTACTTCATTCTGAAATTCCTTGAACTTTTCAAAGGTCTCAGACTTGTGTTTCATCAAGTAGACATACCCATATCTACTCAAGTCATCAGTGAGAGTGAGAACATAACGATATCCTCCGCGAGCCTCAACGCTCATTGGACCGCACACATCGGTGTGTATGATTTCCAACAAGTTGGTTGCTCGCTCCATTGTTCCGGAGAACGGGGTCTTTGTCATTTTGCCCATGAGGCATGGTTCGCATGTGTCAAATGATTCATAATCGAGAGACTCTAAAAGTCCATCAGCATGGAGCTTCTTCATGCGCTTGACACCAATGTGACCAAGGCGGCAGTGGCACAAGTATGTGGGACTATCGTTATCAACTTTACATCTTTTGGTATTCAGGCTATGAATATGTGTAACATTACGTTCGAGATTCATTAAGAATAAACCATTGACCATCGGGGCATGACCATAAAACATATCTCTCATATAAATAGAACAACCATTATTCTCGGATTTAAATGAGTAGCCATCTCGTATTAAACGAGATCCAGATACAATGTTCATGCTCAAACTTGGCACTAAATAACAATTATTCAGGTTTAAAACTAATCCCGTAGGTAAATGTAGAGGTAGCGTGCCGACGGCGATGACATCGACCTTGGAACCATTCCCGACGCGCATCGTCACCTCGTCCTTCGCCAGTCTCCGCTTATTCCGCAGCTCCTGCTGTGAGTTACAAATGTGAGCAACGGCACCGGTATCAAATACCCAGGAGTTACTACGAGTACTGGTAAGGTACACATCAATTACATGTATATCAAATATACCTTTAGTGTTGCCAGCCTTCTTGTCTCCTAAGTATTTGGGGCAATTCCGCTTCCAGTGACCCTTCCCCTTGCAATAAAAGCACTCAGTTTCAGGCTTGGGTCCATTCATTGACTTCTTCCCGGCAACTGGCTTACCGGGCGCGGCAACATCTTTGTCGTCCTTCTTGAAGTTCTTCTTACCCTTGCCCTTCTTGAACTTAGTGGTTTTATTGACCATCAACACTTGATGTTCTTTCTTGATTTCAACCTCTGCTGACTTCAGCATTGAAAATACTTTAGGGATGGTCTTCACCATCCCCTGCATATTGTAGTTCATCACAAAGCTCTTGTAGCTTGGAGCGACTGAAGGATTCTGTCAATGACCGCCTCATCTGGGAGGTTAATGTCCAGCTGGGACAGGCGGTTGTGCAACCCAGACATTTTGAGTATATGCTCACTGACAGAACTATTTTCCTCCATCTTACAACTATAGAACTTGTCGGAGACTTCATATCTCTCGACCCGGGCATGAGCTTGGAAAACTAGTTTCAGCTCCTCGAACATCTCATATGCTCCATGTTGCTCAAAACGCTTTTGGATCCCCGGTTCTAAGCTGTAAAGCATGCCGCACTAAACGACGGAGTAATCATCAGCGCGAGACTGCCAAGCATTCATAATGTCTTGGTTCTCTGGGGCGGGTGCATCACCTAGCGGTCCTTCTGGGACATATTGTTTCCTGGCAGCTATGAGGATGATCCTAAGGTTCCGGACCCAGTCCGTATAGTTGCGGCCATCATCTTTCAGCTTGGTTTTATCTAGGAACGCGTTGAAGTTCATGTTGACATGAGCGGCGGCCATTTGATCTACAAGACATATTTGCAAAGGTTTTAGACTAACTTCATGATAATTAAGTTCATCTTATCAAATTATTATAATGAACTCCCACTCAGATTAGACATCCCTCTAGTCATCTAAGTGTTACACGATCCGATTCGACTAGGCCGTGTCCGATCATCACGTGAGACGGACTAGTCATCATCGGTGAACATCTCCATGTTGATCGTATCTTCTATACGACTCATGTTCGACCTTTAGGTCTCTTGTGTTCCGATGCCATGTCTATACATGCTAGGCTCGTCAAGTTAAACCTAAGTGTTCTGCATGTGTAAATCTGTCTTACACCCGTTGTATGTGAATGTAAGGATCTATCACACCCGATCATCACGTGGTGCTTCGAAACGACGAACTTTTGCAACGGTGCACAGTTAAGGGGAACACTTTCTTGAAATTATTATAAGGGATCATCTTATTTACTACCGCCGTTCTAAGTAAACAAGATGCATAAAACATAATAAACATCACATGCAATTATATAGTAGTGACATGATATGGCCAATATCATATAGCTCCTTTGATCTCCATCTTCGGGGCTCCATGATCATCTTCGTCACCGGCATGACACCATGATCTCCATCATCATGATCTCCATCATTGTGTCTTCATGAAGTTGTCACGCGAACGACTACTTCTACTTCTATGGCTAACGCGTTTAGCAATAAAGTAAAGTAATTTACATGGCATTCTTCAATGACATGCAGGTCATACAAAAAATAAAGACAACTCCTATGGCTCTTGCCGGTTTTCATACTCATTGACATGCAAGTCGTGATTCCTATTACAAGAACATGATCTCATACATCACAATATATCATTCATCATTCATCACAACTTCTGGCCATATCACATCACATGACAATTGCTGCAAAAACAAGTTAGACGTCCTCTAATTGTTGTTGCATCTTTTACGTGGCTGCAATTGGGTTCTAGCAAGAACGTTTTCTTACCTACGAATAACCACAACGTGATTTTGTCAACTTCTATTTACCCTTCATAAGAACCCTTTTCATCGAATCCGCTCCAACTAAAGTGGGAGAGACAGACACCCGCCAGCCACCTTATGAACCTAGTGCATGTCAGTCGGTGGAACCGGTCTCACGTAAGCGTACGTGTAAGGTTGGTCCGGGCCGCTTCATCCCACAATACCGTTGAAGCAATATAAGACTAGTAGCGGCAAGCAAGTTGACAAGATCTACGCCCACAACAAAATTGTGTTCTACTCATGCAATAGAGAACTACGCATAGACCTAGCTCATGATGCCACTATTGGGGAACGTTGCAGAAAATTAAAATTTTTCCTACGGTTTCACCAAGATCCATCTATGAGTTCATCTAAGAAACGAGTCATGGGAGAGAGATTGCATCTACATACCACTTTGTAGATCGCGCGGAAGCGTTCAAAAGAACGGGGTTGAAGTAGTCGTTCTCATCGTGATCCTATCACCGGAGATCCTAGCGCCGAACGGACGGCACCTCTGCGTCCAACACATGTACGGTCAGCGTGACGTCTCCTTCATCTTGATCTAGCAAGGGGAAAGGAGAGGTTGATGATGAAAGCTCCAGCAGCAGCACAACGGCGTGGTGGTGGTGGAACAGCAGCACTCTGGCAGGGCTTCGCCAAGCACGTGACGGAGGAGGAAGAGGTGTAGCAGGGGGAGGGAGGCGCCAGAACTTCAGGGTGCGGCTGCCCCCTCCCCCTTTCCCTTTATATAGGCCCCCAGAGGGGGCGCCGTCCCTCGGAGATCCAATCTCCCAAGGGGGCGGCGGCCAAGGGGGGTGGAGTACCCCCCAAGCCAAGTGGGGCGCCCCCCCCACCCTAGGGTTTCAACAGTAGGCGCAGGGGGTGGGCCAAGGGGGGCGCACCAGCCCACTATGGGCTGGTTCCCCTCCCCACTTCGGCCCTTGGGGCCCTACGGGATGTGTGGCCCCACCCGGTGGACCCCCGGGACCCTTCCGGTGGTCCCGGTACAATACCGGGTGACCCCGAAACTTTCCCGATGGCCGAAACACCACTTCCTATATAGTTTTCTTTACCTCCGGACCATTCCGGAACTCCTCGTGACGTCCGGGATCTCATCCGGGACTCCGAACAACATTAGGTATACTGCATACTCATATTCATACAACCCTAGCGTCACCGAACCTTAAGTGTGTAGACCCTATGGGTTCGGGAGACACGTAGACATGACCGAGACGGCTCTCGGGCAATAACCAACACCAGGATCTGGATACCCATGTTGGTTTCCACATGCTCCTCGATGATCTCATCGGATGAACCACGATGTCGAGGATTCGAACAACCCCGTATACAATTCCCTTTGTCAATCGGTACGTTACGTGCCCGAGACTCGATCGTCGGTATCCCAATACCTCATTCAGTGTCGTTACCGGCAAGTCACTTTACTCGTACCATAATGCATGATCCCGTGACCAAACACTTGGTCACTTTGAGCTCATTATGATGATGCATTACCGAGTGGGCCCAGAGATACCTCTCCGTCATACGGAGTGACAAATCCCAGTCTCGATCCGTGTCAAACCAACAGACACTTTTGGAGATACCTGTAGTGCACCTTTATAGTCACCCATTTACGTTGTGACGTTCGGTACACCCAAAGCACTCTTACGGTATCCGGGAGTTACAAGATCTCATGGTCTAAGGAAGAGATACTTGACATTGAAAAAGCTCTAGCAAAAACGAACTTCACAATCTTGTGCTATGCTTAGGATTGGGTCTTGTCTATCACATCATTCTCCTAATGATGTGATCCCGTTGTCAATGACATGTAATGTCCATAGTCAGGAAACCATGACTATCCGTTGACCAAAGAGCTAGTCAACTAGAGGCTCACTAGGGACATGTTATGGTCTATGTATTCACACGTGTATTATGATTTCCGGATAATACAGTTATAGCATGAATAAAAGAAAATTATCATGAATAAGGAAATATAATAATAACTCTTTTATTATTGCCTCTAGGGCATATTTCCAACAGTCTCCCACTTGCACTAGAGTAAATAATCTAGTTACATTGTGATGAATCGAACACCCATAGAGTTCTGGTGTTGATCATGTTTTGCTCGCGAGAGAGGTTTAGTCAACGGATCTGCGACATTCAGATCCGTATGTACTTTGCAAATATCTATGTCTTCATCTTGAATATTTTCACGGATGGAGTTGAAACGACGCTTGATGTGCCTGGTCTTCTTGTGAAACCTGGGCTCCTTGGCAAGGGCAATAGCTCCAGTGTTGTCACAGAAGAGTTTGATCGGCCCCGATGCATTGGGTATGACTCCTAGGTCGGTGATGAACTCCTTCACCCAAATTGCTTCATGCGCTGCCTCCGTGGCTGCCATGTACTCCGCTTCACATCTAGATCCCGCCACGATGCTCTGTTTGCAGCTACACCAGCTTACTGCTCCACCATTCAACATATACACGTATCCGGTTTGTGACTTAGAGTCATCCAGATCTGTGTCGAAGCTAGCGTCGACGTAACCCTTTACGACGAGCTCTTCGTCACCTCCATAAACGAGAAACATGTCCTTCGTCCTTTTCAGGTACTTTAGGATATTCTTGACCGCTGTCCGGTGTTCCTTGCCGGGATTACTTTGGTACCTTCCTACCAAACTTACGGCAAGGTTTACATCAGGTCTGTTACACAGCATGGCATACATAATAGATCCTATGGCTGAAGCATAGGGGATGACACTCATCTCTTCTTTATCTTTTGCCGTGGTCGGGCATTGAGCCCAGCTCAATCTCACACCTTGCAATACAGGCAAGAACCCCTTCTTGGACTGATCCATTTTGAACTTCTTCAAAAATCTTATCAAGGTATGTGCTTTGTGAAAGACCTATGAGGCGTCTCGATCTATCTCAATAGATCTTGATGCCTAATATATAAGCAGCTTCTCCAAGGTCTTTCATTGAAAAACACTTATTCAAGTAGGCCTTAATGCTCTCCAAAAGTTCTATATCATTTCCCATCAAAAGTATGTAATCTACATATAATATGAGAAATGCTACAGAGCTCCCACTCACTTTCTTGTAAACGCAGGCTTCTCCATAAGTCTGCATAAACCCAAACGCTTTGATCATCTCATCAAAGCGAATGTTCCAACTCTGAGATGCTTGCACCAGCCCATAAATGGATCGCTGGAGCTTGCATACTTTGTTAGCATTCTTAGGATCGACAAAACCCTCCGGCTGCATCATATACAGTTCTTCCTTAAGATGCCCGTTAAGGAATGCCGTATTGACGTCCATCTGCCATACCTCATAATCATAGTATGCGGCAATTGCTAACATGATTCAGACGGACTTAAGCTTTGCTACGGGAGAGAAAGTCTCATCGTAGTCAATCCCTTGAACTTGCCGATAACCCTTAGCGACAAGTCGAGCTTTATAGATGGTGACATTTCCATCCGCGTCTGTCTTCTTCTTAAAGATCCATTTGTTTTCTATCGCTCGCCGATCATCGGGCAAGTCAGTCAAAGTCCATACTTTGTTTTCATACATGGATTCTATCTCGGATTTCATGGCTTCTAGCCATTTGTTGGAATCTGGGCCCGCCATTGCTTCTTCATAGTTCGAAGGTTCACCGTTGTCCAACAACATGATTTCCAAGACAGGGTTGTCGTACCACTCTGGTGTGGAACGTGTCCTTGTGGACCTACGAAGTTCAGTAGCAACTTGATCCGAAGTACCTTGATCATCATCATTATTTTCCTCTTTAGTTGGTGTAGGCATCACAGGAACATTTTCCTGAGCTGCACTACTATCCCGTTCAAGAGGTAGTACTTCATCGAGTTCTACTTTCCTCCCACTTACTTCTTTCGAGAGAAACTCTTTTCCGAGAAAGGATCCATTCTTGACAACAAAGATCTTGCCTTCGGATCTTAAGTAGAAGGTATACCCAATGGTTTCTTTAGGGTATCCTACGAAGACGCATTTTCCGACTTGGGTTCGAGCTTTTCAGGTTGAAGTTTCTTGACATAAGCATCGCATCCCCAAACTTTTAGAAACGACAGCTTAGGTTTCTTCCCAAACCATAATTCATACGGTGTCGTCTCAACGGATTTAGACGGTGCCCTATTTAAAGTGAATGTAGCTGTCTCTAGAGCGTATCCCCAAAATGATAGCGGTAAATCGGCAAGAGACATCATAGATCGCACCATATCCAATAGAGTGCGATTACGATGTTCGGACACACCGTTACGCTGAGGTGTTCCAGGCGGCGTGAGTTGTGAAACGATTCCACATTTTCTTAAGTGTGTACCAAATTCGTGACTTAAATATTCTCCTCCACGATCCGATCGTAAGAATTTTATCTTTCGGTCAATTTGATTCTCTACTTCATTCTGAAATTCCTTGAACTTTTCAAAGGTCTCAGACTTGTGTTTCATCAAGTAGACATACCCATATCTACTCAAGTCATCAGTGAGAGTGAGAACATAACAATATCCTCCACGAGCCTCAACGCTCATTGGACCGCACACATCGGTGTGTATGATTTCCAACAAGTTGGTTACTCGCTCCATTGTTCCGGAGAACGGGGTCTTTGTCATTTTGCCCATGAGGCATGGTTCGCATGTGTCAAATTATTCATAATCGAGAGACTCTAAAAGTCCATCAGCATGGAGCTTCTTCATGTGCTTGACACCAATGTGACCAAGGTGGCAGTGCCACAAGTATGTGGGACTATCGTTATCAACTTTACATCTTTTGGTATTCACGCTATGAATATGTGTAACATTACGTTCGAGATTCATTAAGAATAAACCATTGACCATCGGGGCATGACCATAAAACATATCTCTCATATAAATAGAACAACCATTATTCTCGGATTTAAATGAGTAGCCATCTCGTATTAAACGAGATCCAGATACAATGTTCATGCTCAAACTTGGCACTAAATAACAATTATTCAGGTTTAAAACTAACCCCGTAGGTAAATGTAGAGGTAGCGTGCCGACGGCGATCACATCGACCTTGGAACCATTCCTGACGCGCATCGTCACCTCGTCCTTCGCCAGTCTCCGCTTATTCCACAGCTCCTGCTGTGAGTTACAAATGTGAGCAACGGCACCGGTATCAAATACCCAGGAGTTACTACGAGTACTGGTAAGGTACACATCAATTACATGTATATCAAATATACCTTTAGTGTTGCCGGCCTTCTTGTCTGCTAAGTATTTGGGGCAATTCCGCTTCCAGTGACCCTTCCCCTTGCAATAAAAGCACTCAGTTTCAGGCTTGGGTCCATTCATTGACTTCTTCCCGGCAACTGGCTTACCGGGCGCGGCAACATCTTTGTCGTCCTTCTTGAAGTTCTTCTTACCCTTGCCCTTCTTGAACTTAGTGGTTTTATTGACCATCAACACTTGATGTTCTTTCTTGATTTCAACCTCTGCTGACTTCAGCATTGAAAATACTTTAGGAATGGTCTTCACCATCCCCTGCATATTGTAGTTCATCACAAAGCTCTTGTAGCTTGGAGCGACTGAAGGATTCTGTCAATGACCGCCTCATCTGGGAGGTTAATGTCCAGCTGGGACAGGCGGTTGTGCAACCCAGACATTTTGAGTATATGCTCACTGACAGAACTATTTTCCTCCATCTTACAACTATAGAACTTGTCAGAGACTTCATACCTCTCGACCCGGGCATGAGCTTGGAAAACTAGTTTCAGCTCCTCGAACATCTCATATGCTCCATGTTGCTCAAAACGCTTTTGGAGCCCCGGTTCTAACCTGTAAAGCATGCCGCACTAAACGACGGAGTAATCATCAGCGCGAGACTGCCAAGCATTCATAATGTCTTGGTTCTCTGGGACGGGTGCATCACCTAGCGGTCCTTCTAGGACATATTGTTTCCTGGCAGCTATGAGGATGATCCTAAGGTTCCGGACCCAGTCCGTATAGTTGCGGCCATCATCTTTCAGCTTGGTTTTCTCTAGGAACGCGTTGAAGTTCATGTTGACATGAGCGGCGGCCATTTGATCTACAAGACATATTTGCAAAGGTTTTAGACTAACTTCATGATAATTAAGTTCATCTTATCAAATTATTATAATGAACTCCCACTCAGATTAGACATCCCTCTAGTCATCTAAGTGTTACACGATCCGATTCGACTAGGCCGTGTCCGATCATCACGTGAGACGGACTAGTCATCATCGGTGAACATCTCCATGTTGATCGTATCTTCTATACGACTCATGTTCGACCTTTAGGTCTCTTGTGTTCCGATGCCATGTCTGTACATGCTAGGCTCGTCAAGTTAAACCTAAGTGTTCTGCATGTGTAAATCTGTCTTACACCCGTTGTATGTGAATGTAAGGATCTATCGCACCCGATCATCACGTGGTGCTTCGAAACGACGAACTTTTGCAACGGTGCACAGTTAAGGGGAACACTTTCTTGAAATTATTATAAGGGATCATCTTATTTACTACCGCCGTTCTAAGTAAACAAGATGCATAAAACATAATAAACATCACATGCAATTATATAGTAGTGACATGATATGGCCAATATCATATAGCTCCTTTGATCTCCATCTTCGGGGCTCCATGATCATCTTCGTCACTGGCATGACACCATGATCTCCATCATCATGATCTCCATCATTGTGTCTTCATGAAGTTGTCACGCCAACGACTACTTCTACTTCTATGGCTAACGCGTTTAGCAATAAAGTAAAGTAATTTACATGGCGTTCTTCAATGACACGCAGGTCATACAAAAAATAAAGACAACTCCTATGGCTCCTGCCGGTTGTCATACTCATCGACATGCAAGTCATGATTCCTATTACAAGAACATGATCTCATACATCACAATATATCATTCATCATTCATCACAACTTCTGGCCATATCACATCACATGACAATTGCTGCAAAAACAGGTTAGACGTCCTCTAATTGTTGTTGCATCTTTTACGTGGCTGCAATTGGGTTCTAGAAAGAACGTTTTCTTACCTACGAATAACCACAACGTGATTTTGTCAACTTCTATTTACCCTTCATAAGGACCCTTTTCATCGAATCCGCTCCAACTAAAGTGGGAGAGACAGACACCCGCCAGCCACCTTATGAACCTAGTGCATGTCAGTCGGTGGAACCGGTCTCACATAAGCGTACGTGTAAGGTTGGTCCGGGCCGCTTCATCCCACAATACCGCTGAAGCAATATAAGACTAGTAGCGGCAAGCAACTTGACAAGATCTACGCCCACAACAAAATTGTGTTTTACTCATGCAATAGAGAACTACGCATAGACCTAGCTCATGATGCCACTATTGGGGAACGTTGCAGAAAATTAAATTTTTTCCTACGGTTTCACCAAGATCCATCTATGAGTTCATCTAAGAAACGAGTCATGGGAGAGAGATTGCATCTACATACCACTTTGTAGATCGCGCGGAAGCGTTCAAAAGAACGGGGTTGAAGTAGTCGTTCTCATCGTGATCCTATCACCGGAGATCCTAGCGCCGAACGGACGGCACCTCTGCGTCCAACACACGTACGGTCAGCGTGACGTCTCCTTCATCTTGATCTAGCAAGGGGAAAGGAGAGGTTGATCATGAAAGCTCCAGCAGCAGCACAACGGCGTGGTGGTGGTGGAACAGCAGCACTCTGGCAGGGCTTCGCCAAGCACGTGACGGAGGAGGAAGAGGTGTAGCAGGGGGAGGGAGGCGCCAGAACTTCAGGGTGCGGCTGCCCCCTCCCCCTTTCCCTTTATATAGGCCCCCAGAGGGGGCGCCGTCCCTGGGAGATCCAATCTCCCAAGGGGCGGCGACCAAGGGGGGTGGAGTACCCCCCAAGCCAAGTGGGGCGCCCCCCCCCACCCTAGGGTTTCAACAGTAGGCGCAGGGGGTGGGCCAAGGGGGGCGCACCAGCCCACTATGGGCTGGTTCCCCTCCCCACTTCGGCCCTTGGGGCCCTACGGGATGTGTGGCCCCACCCGGTGGACCCCCGGGACCCTTCCGGTGGTCCCGGTACAATACCGGGTGACCCCGAAACTTTCCCGATGGCCGAAACACCACTTCCTATATAGTTTTCTTTACCTCCGGACCATTCCGGAACTCCTCGTGATGTCCGGGATCTCATCCGGGACTCCGAAAAACATTCGGTATACTGCATACTCATATTCATACAACCCTAGCATCATCGAACCTTAAGTGTGTAGACCCTATGGGTTCGGGAGACACGTAGACATGACCGAGACGGCTCTCGGGCAATAACCAACAGCGGGATCTGGATACCCATGTTGGTTTCCACATGCTCCTCGATGATCTCATCGGATGAACCACGATGTCAAGGATTCGAACAACCCCGTATACAATTCCCTTTGTCAATCGGTACGTTACGTGCCCGAGACTCGATCGTCGGTATCCGAATACCTCATTCAGTGTCGTTACCGGCAAGTCACTTTACTCGTACCATAATGCATGATCCCGTGACCAAACACTTGGTCACTTTGAGCTCATTATGATGATGCATTACCGAGTGGGCCCAGAGATACCTCTCCATCATACGGAGTGACAAATCCCAGTCTCGATCCGTGTCAACCCAACAGACACATTTGGAGATACCTGTAGTGCACCTTTATAGTCATCCATTTACGTTGTGACGTTCGGTACACCCAAAGCACTCTTACGGTATCCGGGAGTTACAAGATCTCATGGTCTAAGGAAGAGATACTTGACATTGAAAAAGCTCTAGCAAAAATGAACTACACGATCTTGTGCTATGCTTAGGATTGGGTCTTGTCCATCACATCATTCTCCTAATGATGTGATCCCGTTGTCAATGACATCTAATGTCCATAGTCAGGAAACCATGACTATCCGTTGACCAACGAGCTAGTCAACTAGAGGCTCACTAGGGACATGTTATGGTTTATGTATTCACACGTGTATTACGATTTCCGGATAATACAGTTATAGAATGAATAAAAGACAATTATCATGAATAAGGAAATACAATAATAACTCTTTTATTATTGCCTCTAGGGCATATTTCCAACAGTCTCCCACTTGCACTAGAGTAAATAATCTAGTTACATTGTGATGAATCGAACACCCATAGAGTTCTGGTGTTGATCATGTTTTGCTCGCGAGAGAGGTTTAGTCAACGGATCTGCGACATTCAGATCCGTATGTAATCTTGAATATTTTCACGGATGGAGTTGAAACGACGCTTGATGTGCCTGGTCTTCTTGTGAAACCTGGGCTCCTTGGCAAGGGCAATAGATCCAGTGTTGTCACAGAAGAGTTTGATCGGCCCCGACGCATTGGGTATGACTCCTAGGTCGGTGATGAACTCCTTCACCCAAATTGCTTCATGCGCTGCCTCCGAGGCTGCCATGTACTCCGCTTCACATGTAGATCCCGCCATGATGCTCTGTTTGCAGCTACACCAGCTTACTGCTCCACCATTCAACATATACACGTATCCGGTTTGTGACTTAGAGTCATCCAGATCTGTGTCGAAGATAGCGTCGACGTAACCCTTTACGACGAGCTCTTCGTCACCTCCATAAACGAGAAACATGTCCTTCGTCCTTTTCAGGTACTTTAGGATATTCTTGACCGGTTTCCAGTGTTCCTTGCCGGGATTACTTTGGTACCTTCCTACCAAACTTACGGCAAGGTTTACATCAGGTCTGTTACACAGCATGGCATACATAATAGATCCTATGGCTGAAGCATAGGGGATGACACTCATCTCTTCTTTATCTTTTGCCGTGGTCGGGCATTGAGGCCAGCTCAATCTCACACCTTGCAATACAGGCAGGAACCCCTTCTTGGACTGATCCATTTTGAACTTCTTCAAAAATCTTATCAAGGTATGTGCTTTGTGAAAGACCTATGAGGCGTCTCGATCTATCTCTATAGATCTTGATGCCTAATATATAAGCAGCTTCTCCAAGGTCTTTCATTGAAAAACACTTATTCAAGTAGGCCTTAATGCTGTCCAAAAGTTCTATATCATTTCCCATCAAAAGTATGTCATCTACATATAATTTGAGAAATGCTACAGAGCTCCCACTCACTTTCTTGTAAACGCAGGCTTCTCCATAAGTCTGCATAAACCCAAACGCTTTGATCATCTCATCAAAGCGAATGTTCCAACTCTGAGATGCTTGCACCAGCCCATAAATGGATCGCTGGAGCTTGCATACTTTGTTAGCATTCTTAGGATTGACAAAACCCTCCGGCTGCATCATATACAGTTCTTCCTTAAGATGCCCGTTAAGGAATGCCGTTTTGACGTCCATCTGCCATACCTCATAATCATAGTATGCGGCAATTGCTAACATGATTCGAACGGACTTAAGCTTCACTACGGGAGAGAAAGTCTCATCGTAGTCAATCCCTTGAACTTGCCGATAACCCTTAGCGACAAGTCGAGCTTTATAGATGGTGACATTTCCATCCGCGTCCGTCTTCTTCTTAAAGATCCATTTGTTTTCTATCGCTCGCCGATCATCGGGCAAGTCAGTCAAAGTCCATACTTTGTTTTCATACATGGATTCTATCTCGGATTTCATGGCTTCTAGCCATTTGTTGGAATCTGGGCCCGCCATTGCTTCTTCATAGTTCGAAGGTTCACCGTTGTCCAACAACATGATTTACAAGACAGGGTTGTCATACCACTCTGGTGCGGAACGTGTCCTTGTGGACCTACGAAGTTCAGTAGCAACTTGATCCGAAGTACCTTGATCATCATCATTATTTTCCTCTTCAGTTGGTGTAGGCATCACAGGAACATTTTCCTGAGCTGCACTACTATCCAGTTCAAGAGGTAGTACTTCATCGAGTTCTACTTTCCTCCCACTTACTTCTTTCGAGAGAAACTCTTTTTCCAGAAAGGATCCGTTCTTGACAACAAAGATCTTGCCTTCGGATCTTAAGTAGAAGGTATACCCAATGGTTTCTTTAGGGTATCCTATGAAGACGCATTTTTCCGACTTGGGTTCGAGCTTTTCAGGTTGAAGTTTCTTGACATAAGCATCGCATCCCCAAACTTTTAGAAACGATAGCTTAGGTTTCTTCCCAAACCATAATTCATACGGTGTCGTCTCAACGGATTTAGACGGTGCCCTATTTAAAGTGAATGTAGCTCTCTCTAGAGCGTATCCCCAAAATGATAGCGGTAAATCGGTAAGAGACATCATAGATCGCACCATATCCACTAGAGTGCGATTACGACGTTCGGACACACCGTTACGCTGAGGTGTTCCAGGCGGCGTGAGTTGTGAAACGATTCCACATTTTCTTAAGTGTGTACCAAATTTGTGACTTAAATATTCTCCTCCACGATCCGATCATAAGAGTTTTATCTTTCGGTCACGTTGATTCTCTACTTCATTCTGAAATTCCTTGAACTTTTCAAAGGTCTCAGACTTGTGTTTCATCAAGTAGACATACCCATATCTACTCAAGTCATCAGTGAGAGTGAGAACATAACGATATCCTCCACGAGCCTCAACGCTCATTGGACCGTACACATCGGTGTGTATGATTTCCAACAAGTCGGTTGCTCGCTCCATTGTTCCGGAGAACGGGGTCTTGGTCATTTTGCCCATGAGGCATGGTTCGAATGTGTCAAATGATTCATAATCGAGAGACTCTAAAAGTCCATCAGCATGGAGCTTCTTCATGCGCTTGACACCAATGTGACCAAGGCGGCAGTGCCACAAGTATGTGGGACTATGGTTATCAACTTTACATATTTTGGTATTCACGCTATGAATATGTGTAACATTACGTTCGAGATTCATTAGAATAAACCATTGACCATCGGGGCATGACCATAAAACATATCTCTCATATAAATAGAACAACCATTATTCTCGGATTTAAATGAGTAGCCATCTCGTATTAAACGAGATCCAGATACAATGTTCATGCTCAAACTTGGCACTAAATAACAATTATTGAGGTTTAAAACTAATCCCGTAGGTAAATGTAGAGGTAGCATGCCGACGGCGATCACATCGACCTTGGAACCATTCCCGACGTGCATCGTCACCTCGTCCTTCGCCAGTCTCCGCTTATTCCATAGCTCCTGCTATGAGTTACAAACGTGAGCAACGGCACCGGTATCAAATACCCAGGAGTTACTACGAGTACTGGTAAGGTACACATCAATTACATGTATATCAAATATACCTTTAGTGTTGCCGGCCTTCTTGTCTGTTAAGTATTTGGGGCAGTTCCGCTTCCAGTGACCCTTCCCCTTGCAATAAAAGCACTCAATTTCAGGCTTGGGTCCATTCTTTGACTTCTTCCCGGCAACTGGCTTACCGGGCGCGGCAACATCTTTGTCGTCCTTCTTGAAGTTATTCTTACCCTTGCCCTTCTTGAACTTAGTGGTTTTATTGACCATCAACACTTGCTGTTCTTTCTTGATTTCAACCTCTGCTGACTTCAGCATTGAAAATACTTTAGGAATGGTCTTCACCATCCCCTGCATATTGTAGTTCATCACAAAGCTCTTGTAGCTTGGAGCGACTGAAGGATTCTGTCAATGACCGCCTCATCCGGGAGGTTAATGTCCAGCTGGGACAGGCGGTTGTGCAACCCAGACATTTTGAGTATATGCTCACTGACAGAACTATTTTCCTCCATCTTACAACTATAGAACTTGTCGGAGACTTCATATCTCTCGACCCGGGCATGAGCTTGGAAAACTAGTTTCAGCTCCTCGAACATCTCATATGCTCCGTTTGCTCAAAATGCTTTTGGAGCCCCGGTTCTAAGCTGTAAAGCATGCCGCACTAAACGAGGGAGTAATCATCAGCGCGAGACTGCCAAGCATTCATAATGTCTTGGTTCTCTGGGGCGGGTGCATCACCTAGCAGTCCTTCTAGGACATATTGTTTCCTGGCAGCTATGAGGATGATCCTCAGGTTCCGGACCCAGTCCGTATAGTTCCTGCCATCATCTTTCAGCTTGGTTTTCTCTAGGAACGCGTTGAAGTTCATGTTGACATGAGCGGCGGCCATTTGATCTACAAGACATATTTGCAAAGGTTTTAGACTAACTTCATGATAATTAAGTTCATCTTATCAAATTATTATAATGAACTCCCACTCAGATTAGACATCCCTCTAGTCATCTAAGTGTTACACGATCCGAGTCGACTAGGTCGTGTCCGATCATCACGTGAGACGGACTAGTCATCATCGGTGAACATCTCCATGTTGATCGTATCTTCTATACGACTCATGTTCGACCTTTAGGTCTCTTGTGTTCCGATGCCATGTCTGTACATGCTAGGCTCGTCAAGTTAAACCTAAGTGTTCTGCATGTGTAAATCTGTCTTACACCCGTTGTATGTGAATGTAAGGATCTATCACACCCGATCATCACGTAGTGCTTCGAAACGACGAACTTTTGCAACGGTGCACAGTTAGGGGGAACACTTTCTTGAAATTATTATAAGGGATCACTTATTTACTACCGCCGTTCTAAGTAAACAAGATGCATAAAACATAATAAACATCACATGCAATTATATAGTAGTGACATGATATGGCCAATATCATATAGCTCCTTTGATCTCCATCTTCGGGGCTCCATGATCATGTTCGTCACCGGCATGACACCATGATCTCCATCATCATGATCTCCATCATTGTGTCTTCATGAAGTTGTCACGCCAACGACTACTTCTACTTCTATGGCTAACGCGTTTAGCAATAAAGTAAAGTAATTTACATGGCGTTCTTCAATGACATGCAGGTCATACAAAAAATAAAGACAACTCCTATGGCTCCTGCCGGTTGTCATACTCATCGACATGCAAGTCGTGATTCCTATTACAAGAACATGATCTCATACATCACAATATATCATTCATCATTCATCACAACTTCTGGCCATATCACATCACATGACAATTGCTGCAAAAACAAGTTAGACGTCCTCTAATTGTTGTTGCATCTTTTACGTGGCTGCAATTGGGTTCTAGCAAGAACGTTTTCTTACCTATGAATAACCACAACGTGATTTTGTCAATTTTTATTTACCCTTCATAAGGACCCTTTTCATCAAATCCGCTCCAACTAAAGTGGGAGAGACAAACACCCGCCAGCCACCTTATGAACCTAGTGCATGTCAGTCGGTGGAACCGGTCTCACGTAAGCGTACGTGTAAGGTTGGTCCGGGCCGCTTCATCCCACAATACCGCTGAAGCAATATAAGACTAGTAGCGGCAAGAAAGTTGACAAGATCTACGCCCACAACAAAATTGTGTTCTACTCATGCAATAGAGAACTACGCATAGACCTAGCTCATGATGCCACTGTTGGGGAACGTTGCAGAAAATTAAAATTTTTCCTACGGTTTCACCAAGATCCATCTATGAGTTCATCTAAGCAACGAGTCATGGGAGAGAGATTGCATCTACATACCACTTTGTAGATCGTGCGGAAGCGTTCAAAAGAACGGGGTTGAAGTAGTCGTTCTCGTCGTGATCCTATCGCCGGAGATCCTAGCACCGAACGGACGGCACCTCCGCGTTCAACACACGTACGGTCAGCGTGACGTCTCCTCCGTCTTGATCCAGCAAGGGGAAAGGAGAGGTTGCTGATGAAAGCTCCAGCAGCAGCACAACGGCGTGGTGGTGGTGGAACAGCAGCACTCCGGTAGGGCTTCGCCAAGCACGTGACGGAGGAGGAAGAGGTGTAGCAGGGGGAGGGAGGCGCCGGAACTTCAGGGTGCGGCTGCGCCCTCCCCCTTTCCCTTTATATAGGCCCCCAGGGGGGCGCCGTCCCTGGGAGATCCAATCTCCCAAGGGGGCGGCGGCCAAGGGGGGTGGAGTACCCCCCAAGCCAAGTGGGGCGCCCCCCCACCCTAGGGTTTCAACACTAGGCGCAGGGGGTGGGCCAAGGGGGGCGCACCAGCCCACTATGGGCTGGTTCCCCTCCCCACTTCGGCCCTTGGGGCCCTACAGGATGGGTGGCCCCACCCGGTGGACCCCCGGGACCCTTCCGGTGGTCCCGGTACAATACCAGGTGACCCCGAAACTTTCCCGATGCCTGAAACACCACTTCCTATATAGTTTTCTTTACCTCCGGACCATTCCAGAACTCCTCGTGATGTCCGGGATCTCATCCGGGAATCCGAACAACATTCGCTATACTGCATACTCATATTCATACAACCCTAGCGTCACTGAACCTTAAGTGTGTAGACCCTATGGGTTTGGGAGATACGAAGACATGACCGAGACGGCTCTCGGGCAATAACCAACAGCGGGATCTGGATACCCATGTTGGTTCCCACATGCTCCTCGATGATCTCATCGGATGAACCGCGATGTCGAGGATTCGAATAACCCCGTATACAATTCCCTTTGTCAATAGGTACGTTACGTGCCCGAGACTCGATCGTCGGTATCCCAATACCTCATTCAGTGTCGTCACCGGCAAGTCACTTTACTCGTACCATAATGCATGATCCTATGACCAAACACTTGGTCACTTTGAGCTCATTATGATGATGCATTACCGAGTGGGCCCAGAGATACCTCTCCGTCATACGGAGTGACAAATCCAAGTCTCGATCCGTGTCAACCCAACAGACACTTTTGGAGATACCTGTAGTGCACCTTTATAGTCACCCAGTTACGTTGTGACATTCGGTACACCCAAAGCACTCTTACAGTATCCGGGAGTTACACGATCTCATGGTCTAAGGAAGAGATACTTGACATTGAAAAAGCTCTAGCAAAAACGAACTACACGATCTTGTGCTATGCTTAGGATTGGGTCTTGTCCATCACATCATTCTCCTAATGATGTGATCCCGTTGTCAATGACATCTAATGTCCATAGTCAGGAAACCATGACTATCCGTTGACCAACGAGCTAGTCAACTAGAGGCTCACTAGGGACATGTTATGGTCTATGTATTCACACGTGTATTACGATTTCCGGATAATACAGTTATAGCATGAATAAAAGACAATTATCATGAATAAGGAAATATAATAATAACTCTTTTATTATTGCCTCTAGGGCATATTTCCAACAGTATAAGTCATGAAGAAAACAATAGCAATAAAACTAAACGATCATTATGCTAAGCTAATGGATGGGTATTGTCCATCATATCATTCTCCTAATGATGTGATCCCGTTCATCAAATGACAACACATGTCTATGGTCAGGAAACAGAACCATCTTTGATTAACGAGCTAGTCAAGTAGAGGCATACTAGGGACACTCTGTTTTGTCTATGTATTGACACATGTACTAAGTTTCCGGTTAATACAATTCTAGCATGAATAATAAACATTTATCATGAAATAAGGAAATAAATAGTAACTTTATTATTGCCTCTAGGGCATATTTCCTTGAGTGTTCCCGTTCATCAAATGACAACACATGTCTATGGTCAGGAAACTTAACCATCTTTGATTAACGAGCTAGTCAAGTAGAGGCATAGCAAGGACACTCTGTTTGTCTATGTATTCACACATGTACTAAGTTTCCGGTTAATACAATTCTAGCATGAATAATAAACATTTATCATGATATAAGGAAATATAAATAACATCTTTATTATTGCCTCTAGGGCACCTTTCCTTCAGCCTCCCACTTGCACTAGAATCAATAATCTAGATTACATAGTAATGATTCTAACACCATGGAGTCTTGGTGCTGATCATGTTTTGCTCGTGGAAGAGGCTTAGTCAACTGGTATGCAACATGCATATCCCTATGTATTTTGCAAATATCTATGTCTCCCTCCTTGACTTGATCGCGGATGGAATTGAAGCATCTCTTGATGTTTTTGGTTCTCTTGTGAAATCTTGATTCCTTCACCAAGGCAATTGCTCCAGTATTGTCACAAAAGATTTTCATCGAACCCGATGCACTAGGTATTACACCTAGATCGGATATGAACTCCTTCGTACAGACTCCTTCATTTGCTGCTTCCGAAGCAGCTATGTACTCCGCTTCCGAAGCAGCTATGTACTTCGCAGCTTGGAACTGCACCAACTTACAGCTCCACCATTCAGTATAAATATGTATCCAATTTGCGACTTTGAGTCATCCGGATCAGTGTCAAAGCTTGCATCGACGTAACCATTTAAGACAAGCTCTTTGTCACCTCCATAAACGAGAAACATATCCTTAGTCCTTTTCAGGTATTTTAGGATGTTCTTGACCGTTTTCTAGTGATCCACTCCTGGATTACTTTGGTACCTCCCTGCTAAACTTATAGCAAGGCACACATCAGGTCTTGTACACAACATTGCATACAACTATCAAGACTAAGTTCATGATAAATTAAAGTTCAATTAATCATATTACTTAAGAACTCCCACTTAGATAGACATCCCTCTAGTCATCTAATGATCATGTGATCCATATCAACTAAACCATGTCCGATCATCACATGAGATGGAGCAGTTTTTAGTGGTGAACATCTCTATGTTGATCATATCTACTATATGATTCACGTTCGACCTTTCGGTCTCAGTGTTCCGAGGTCATATCTACATATGCTAGGCTCATCAAGTTTAACCTGAGTGTTTTGCACATGCAAAACTGGCTTGCACCCATTGTATGTGAACGTACAGCTTATCACACTCGATCATCATGTGGCGTCTCAGCACGACAAACTGTAGCAATAGTGCATACTCAAGGAGAACACTTGCACCTTGAAATTTAGTGAGGGGTCATCTTATAATGCTACCATCATACTTAGCAAAATAAGATGCATAAAAGATAAATATCACATGCAATCAAAATATGTGACATGATATGGCCATCATCATATTGTGCCTTTGATCTCCATCTCCAAATTACCATCATGATCTCCATCATCACCGGCTTGACATCTTGATCTCCATCGTAGCATCATTGTCATCTCGCCAACTATAGCTTCTACGACTATCGCTACCGCTTAGAGATAAAGTAAAACAATTACATGGTGATTGCATTTCATACAATAAAACGACAACCATAAGGCTCCGACCAGTTGCCGATAACTTTTACAAAACATGATCATCCCATACAACAATTTATATCTCATCATGTCTTGACAAATCACATCACAACATGCCCTACAAAAACAAGTTACACAGCCTACTAGCAAGAACCATTCTTACTTCCACATCAAAACCACAACGATTTTTCGTCAACTGTGTTGTTTTAACCTTCAACAAGGACCGACCGTAGTCAAATTCGATTCAACTAAAGTTGGAGAAACAGACACCCGCCAGCCACCTGTGTGCAAAGCACGTCGGTAGAACTGGTCTCTTGAACGTGGTCATGTAATGTTGGTCTGGGCCGCTTCATCCAACAGTACCGCCGAATCAAAACAAGACGTTGGTGGTAAGCAGTATGACTATTATCGCCCACAACTCTTTGTGTTCTACTCGTGCATATCATCTACGCATGGAACTGGCTCGGATGCCACCGTTGGGGAACGTAGCATGTAATTTCAAAAAAATTCCCACAATCACGCAAGATCTATCTAGCAGATGCATAGCGACGAGAGGGGGAGAGTGTGTCCACGTACCCTCGTAGACCGAAAGCGGAAGCATTAAGTTAACGCGGTCGATGTATTCGAACGTCTTCACGATCCAACCGATCTTAGTACCGAATATACGGCACCTCCGTGTTCAGCACATGTTCAGCTTGATGACCTCCCTCGAACTCTTGATCCAGCAGAGGGTCAAGGGAGAGTTCCGTCAGCACGACGGTGTGGTGATGGTGATGGTGATGTGATCCGCGCATAGCTTCGCTTAAGCACTACGACGCTATGACCGGAGGAGTAAACTATGGAGGGGAGCACCGCACACGGCTACGAGAACAATTGATGTGCCTTTGGGGTGCCCCCCGCCCCCGTATATAAATGAGGAGAGGGGAGGCTAGCCCGCCCTAGGGGGTGCGCCAGGTGGGGGAGTCCTACTAGGACTCCTAGTCCTAGTCGGCTCCCCCCTTCCTTCCAACAGAGAGGAGGAAAGGGGAAAGAGGTGGAGAGGGAGAAGGAAAGGGGGGCATGCCCCCACCCCTTGTCCAATTTGGATTGGGCTTGTTGGGGTGCGCACCACCTCCCGTGGCCTGCCTCCTCCTCTCCACTACGGCCCATGAGGCCCATTATCTTTCCCGGGGGGTTCCGATAGCCTCCTGGTACTCCGATAAATCCCCGAACCTCTTCAGAACCATTCCGGTGTCCGTATATAACCTTCCAATATATGAATATTTACCTCTCGACCAATTCGAGACTCCTCGTCATGTCCGTCATCTCATCCGGGACTCCAACAAACTTCGGTCACCAAAACACATAACTCATAATACAAATTGTTATTGAACGTTAAGCATGCGGACCCTACGGGTTCGAGAACTATGTATACATGACCGAGACACATCTCCGGCCATAAATCAATAGTGGAACCTGAATGCTTATATTGTTTCCTACATATTCTACGAAGATATTTATCGGTCAAACCGCAATAATAATATACGTTATTCCCTTTGTCATCGATATGTTACTTGCCTGAGATTCGATCATCGGTATCATCATACCTTGTTCAATCTCGTTACCGGCAAGTCTCTTTACTCGTTCCGTAATGCATCATCCCGTAACTAACTCATTACTCATATTGCTTGCAAGGCTTATGGTGATGTGCATTACCGAGAGGGCCCAGAGATAGCTCTCCGGTACCTGGAGTGACAAATCCTAATCTCGATCTATGCCAACCCAACAAACACCTTCGGAGACACATGTAGAGCATCTTTATAATCACCTAGTTACGTTGTGACGTTTGTTAGCACACAAGGTGTTCCTCCGGTATTCGGGAGTTGCATAATCTCATAGTTAGAGGAATATGTATAAGTCATGAAGAAAGCTATAGCAATAATACTTAACGATCATTATGCTATGCTAATGGACGGGTCTTGTTCATCACATCATTCTCTAATGATGTGATCCCGTTCATCAAATGACAACACATGTCTATGGTCAGGAAACTTAACCATCTTTGATTAACGAGCTAGTCAAGTAGAGGCATAGTAGGGCCACTCTGTTTGTCTATGTATTAACACATGTACTAAGTTTCTGGTTAATACAATTCTAGCATGAATAATAATATTTATCATGATATAAGGAAATATAAATAGCAACTTTATTATTGCCTCTAGGGCACATTTCCTTCGATAACCACATTCGGGCTGAACACAGATGTCATACGAACTCCGTCGTGACGTTGCCCGATACAGAGGCACCGCACACCCCTTGTGCTTACCGATGTGGTAATGTAACACTAGTGTCTAGAAGGGTTTAAACCCGTAAACAACGCTGGATTCAGTGGCTCTAAACCTGGTCAGCGGAAGAAGACATTCAAAGGAAATAGGGACGGCCCATCTAATTTGGACAAAATGCTCGATCGACCTTGCCAGATTCATGGCACCTCTGACAAGCCTGCAAATCATTCCAACAGAAACTATTGGGTCTTCAAACAAGCCAGTTAGTTAAATATCAAACACAAGGGGAAAGGGCCGCCAAGCGAGGACGATACTGAGCCCCGCCCACCGAACACAGGGGGACAGAAGAAATTTCCCCCTGAGGTAAAAACAGTGAATATGATATATGTCACTCATATCCCCAAGAGGGAGCGCATGCGCACATTACGGGACGTCTACGCCGTAGAGCCTGTCGCCCCAAAATTCAGCCCATGGTCTTAACCTGATTTATCAAGACACTGTCCGTAAAATGGGTATTGACCCGTCAAGAATCAAGCCTAGTAACACTACCTTTAAAGGAGTGATACCCGTCGTAGAGGCCCGCTGCACAGGTTCATTAACATTGGAAGTAGTCTTCAGTTCGCCAGATAACTTCTGAAGCGAAGACTTGATCTTTGACATTGTCCCATTTCGTAGTGGTTATCACACATTGCTCGGACGAACCACCTTCGCCCTCTTCAATGCAGTCATGCACTATGCTTACTTAAAGCTCAAGATGCCCGGACCGCGTGGCGTTATCACAGTCAATGGAAACATGGAGCGCTTCCTCCGTACTGAGGAGCATACCGCGGCCCTAGCAGCCGAGACGCAGAGCGGCCTCATCAAGCCGAACACTTCATCGGCCATCAAGACCCCAGACACAGCTAAACAAGTCCGGCCTACTCTGCAGAAGGACCAGTCGATGGACCCAGAGCTGGATTAGCGGTTCCGCCTCCGTCGATCGCCCCATCTAACCATGGCATATGTACCGTGTGTGCATAACTACGCACTTAAAATACCTTGGGAAATGACAGAGGCACACTACGGACAAGGTCTATAGTGCGGCTCGACCCTATTTTGACCTCAACCCTTTTTTCCTTCCTTTTCCCCCTCATATTACAGGTTTGTTAAAACCTAATCACCTTACGGTCAAACAAGGGCTCTTTCCCAGGCCCATTTTATATAAACGATCGTTGATTTCTCCTCTCAAAGGATCTTGCACCAAGGAGAAAGCGGCGCCGACGTGCGGCAGGGTGTCAATGGGATCTTCAAGACTACCTTTTTAGGCCCTGTATACATCTTCCCCTTGTTTACAAATTCTCGACATGTAAAATAGCCTTGATGTTTATGGCATTATTTATAATAACACGTTTTGACATATCAAACAGATTATAATGGAAAAAGTTTTTTTGCCAACCCCTATTTGGTGTTTGTTTACTTCATAATCTACGTTTCCTCTTTGCTTCAGATTGCCACATATACTTTGGTACGACTTAAATGCTGGGGGCTCTATTCGGCAACATATATTTTCAAAAGTCCGAACACTTCTAGAATATACTTCGGCGTCCGAATATTGCATTATATGCATCAGCTATGAATCATGTCTTTCGTCAATAGTTGGGTTGCCCGGCTCCTGTGATTACCACCTTACGTTCCGCTTGTTCGGCTAAGGTAGTAAAGGTAGAACTACTGCGATTGTGTTTCTGGTTCGTCCGATCAAACACCTCAGTAGAGAAAGCCGAAAACTGACTGTCATGATATGGCGAGAGCTGGTCGGCGATTCGGCGACTTGCTATAAATCTTTTGCGATTTAGTCCGTATTATATGAAGGACTGGCCTTCGCTCAGTCATGCGCCTAAGGCATCCTAGTTCGGATGGCCGCATACACACCAGGGGCTAGTACTTAGCCCCACTGTCAAACTCCTATGGCTAAGTGAAAGTAATAAAGCCGCATAGTCTGATTGCCTGGTTCACCGCGCAGACACCTCCTTTACGGACCAAGACGTTGGGTCAAGTGTGATCGCATGCTATTCCGAACACCCCCGTAGCATCTATGTGGGGGCTGAAGCCGACGAGTGGCAAACTTTCAGAATTAAAATGGCCGCATAGGAGGAAAGAATTTCAGATAAAGCCATAAATATATTACAAGCCTTGGCTCTTAAAACAAAGTCTGGATAACCATAATACATTCACTCAAACATGATATCCTTTGAGCATTGACCCTCTACTATTCAGGCACCCGCCAGGACATCGTCAAAGTGCCGCTCCGGCTTGCGGTGGTCCTTGCCTTCGGGCGGGCCTTCTGTTGCCACGACGGTGGCCTTCATCTCCACCCAGTGCATCTTGACACGGGCAAAGGCCATCCGTGCACCCTCTATGCACGCTGAGCGCTTCACGGCTTCAACTCGGTGCAGCGCATCGGCGAGTCACCTCACCAGGTCGAAATAACTGCTAGGAATGGGCTCGACTGGCCAAATCTGGACTATGACATCCTTCATGGACAGGCCGGACATCCTATGCAGCTCCTACAGTTGCATCATCTGGTTGTTCAACAGCGTCGGACGCTCCGGCACCAGGAACTTTGACTAGAACAACTTCTCTGCCGTATTCTCCTCCTAGGCCCGGAAGAATTGTGCAGCGTCGGCAACACTCCTCGGAAGATCCGCAAAGGCGTCTGGAGAACTCCAGTGTCGAGCGAGCAAGGCATATCTTTGACCCCCAAATATACTCTACAAAAGAAAGGGCTTACTAGCCGCTATCTGTCCGGCCTGCCGGATCTCTTCATGAGCACCCCGAGATTCAGTCTCTGCTTCCTTGGCCTCATTGAGGGCTTTGGCGAGTTCGACCGCTTGGGCCGTAGTCTTCTCCTCCAAAGCCTCGCATTTGCCGATGGTGTCCTTCAGCTCTTGCTCCACTTCGGCCACCCTCTCTTCATACTGGCGGTGGGCGACCTGTTTTGTCTTTAATTCCACAACCGCTTTGTCAGCGGCTGCTTTGCTCGCCTTCGCCTCCTCTTTGGCTTGGGCAAGGGCGCTCTTGAGGGTCTCAACTTCGGCCACGCTACCTGCACTCATAATCTAGCAGCACATGAGTTAAACTCTAAATTTGCATATCACATCAGATATATAAAACTCTTTTAAATGTATGCGCATACCTTGTGCCTCATCGAACCACTTGCTCACGCGGTTGATCTCATCATCAGCCAACTTCAGTTTCCGATTGAGCTCGGAAATTCAACGGCCTGGGCGGTTGCTGCCAACAGGGAAGCCTGTTGTACAATAGAAAAGTACTTTCACCTCTTCTGAATACTATGTGATCCTCTGTTCGGCTTTTTTCAAATACCGGACAGAGTCTCAGGGGCTACTATCTATATACAGGTATATTTCCTTCATATGAAAGCGTCTAAGAGCATTACGTCGCATACCTCGAAGCCTGTTAGCAGGTTGGTGAAGGTTTCGTTCAGCCCACTCTTGGCGAGCTGAACCTTCTCAACTACCACACCCATCAGGGTGCGGTGCTCCTCCATGATGGAAGCATTCCGTAGTGCTTCCACCAAAGCATTCGGCGCCTCCGGATTAGTGGGGGTTGCCTTCAGAGCTGATGCTCCCCCCTCCTTCAAAGAGGGCTACTCGCTCGATTTCAGAGCCATATGGGTCTCCAGAATAATGTTCGGCTGGGGGCCGGACTGGTCAGGGCCCCCGCCGTCGGTCGCCATGGGGGTTGCACCCCACATGTTTTTGGCAGTCGAGGCATCACCCTTGGGCGCTATCTTGGCAGCCTCACTCACCCCTCCGCGGCCCGGAGAGGCCCTTCGGGACAACACCTCGGTGTCATCCGTGATGGTTGGTGGAGAGGCTCGCAAAGGAGTCTCGCTCTCTGCCATCTCTAGTGCCATAGAACTCCCCTTAGATAGCGACGGGTTGGGGAGGTCGCGAGCAGGGCTAAAACACATACAATATAATATATTATATTAAAAACAGAGAGGACCGAATACTTGTAATGTATCATTTGGTACGTACGATGCGGCCACTGGATTCACCCTAGGAAGCCTCTTGGGGATGGGTTCGGCCTCTGGATCCGAACCATCCGAGAGGGTCACCTTCCCCTCTTGGACGCCCCCTTCTCCTGGTCTATGGAGGCTGCCCTCTTCTTCTTCCTCCCCTTGAGAGGGGAGTCACTTTCCGCCTCCTCCTCCTCTTCATCTTCATCTCCCTCGTGGGAGGAGGGGATCTCGGTCTCTCCGGACACTACATCCAAAGTACCCTTAAGGAGGAGGCCACCCTTGGCCTCCTTGCTCTTCTTCTTGGCCTTCCTCTTCAGCGCCTGATAGGGTGCCAGAACCAGCATCTTCGTCAACTGGGGAGTGGCCGCATCTTCAGGCCGCGGTGCCGGACACTTGATTCGCTCCGCCTTCTCTATCCAGCCCTGTACGAGGGATGGAAAACTCATTATGCCTAAGAATTTATGGACCAAATGTATGTTCGAGAATAACACACTTACCGGTGTGGCCGGATTCTCGCTGTCGAGGCCGATGTCTTCGGTCTTCTTTAGCCACTATTTCTGGGCCTTGAAGAGCAGCTTCCAGATATCCTCGTGCGTTGTGCCGAAGAAGTGCTTCAGGGTGCGTGGATCTTCCGGATTGAACTCCCACATGTGGGAGGGCCGGAGTTGGCAGGGAAGAATCTGGTGGAAGAGCATCACCTGAATCACGTTATTGATACTGGTGTTCTTGCCTATCATGTTTGTGATGCGCTTTTGCAGCATCAACACTTCCGCCGTGGATCCCCAATCCAGACCCTTGTTGGTCTACGATGCGAGTTGCATTGGGGGCCCGGATCTAAACTCAGCAGTGGCCTCCCACTTGGCATCGCGGGGTTTGGTGATGTAGAACCACTCCTGTTGCCACACCTTGACGGTCTCCACGAAGGCCCCTTTAGGCGAAGTGGCGTTGGGGAGCTTGCTCACCATGGCGCAGCCGCAGTCCGCATGCTGCCCTTCGACCACCTTTGGCTTCACGTTGAAGACTTTTAGCCATAGGCCGAAGTGTGGGGGGATGCAGAGCAGTGCCTCACACACGATGATAAACGCCGAGATGTGGAGCAAAGAATTTGGGGCTAGATCATGGATATCTAGCCCATAGTAGAAGATGAGTCCGTGAACAAAGGGGTGTGATACGTCCATTTTGCATCATGCTTTTATATCGATATTTATTGCATTATGGGCTGTTATTACACGTTATGTCACAATACTTATGGCTATTCTCTCTTATTTTGCAAGGTTTACCATGAAGAGGGAGAATGCCGACAGCTGCGATTCTGGCTGGAAAAGGAGCAAATATTGGAAACCTATTCTACACAGCTCCAAAAGTCCTGAAACTCCACGGAAGTCACTTTTGGAATTAATAAGAATTATTGAGCAAAGAAAATACCAGAGGGGGCCCACACCCTGGCCAGGAGGGTGAGGGGCGCCCCCCTACTGGGCGCGCCCCCTGTCTCCTGGGCCCCCTGGTGGCCCTCCGGTGCCCATCTTCTGCTATATGAAGGCTTTTACCCTGGAAAAAATCATAAGAAAGCTTACGGGACGAAACTCCGCCGTGACGAGGCGGAACCTTGGCGAAACCAATCTGGGGCTCCGGCGGAGCTGTTCTGCCGGGGAAACTTCCCTCCGGGAGGGGGAAATCATCACCATCGTCATCACCAACGATCCTCTCATTGGGAGGGGGTCAATCAACAAATTCACCAGCACCATCTCCTCTCAAACCCTACTTCATCTCTTGTATCCAATCTTGTATCCAAAACCACAAATTGGTACATGTGGGTTGCTAGTAGTGTTGATTACTCCTTGTAGTTGATGCTAATTGGTTTACTTGGTGGAAGATCATATGTTCAGATCCTTAATGCATATTAATACTCCTCTGATCATGAACATGAATATGCTTTGTGAGTAGTTACGTTTGTTCTAGAGGACATGGGTGAAGTCTTGCTATTAGTAGTCATGTGAATTTGGTATTCGTTCGATATTTTGATGAGATGTATGTTGTCTTTTCTCTAGTGGTGTTATGTGAACGTCGACTACATGACACTTCACCATTATTTGGGCCTAGAGGAAGGCATTGGGAAGTAATAAGTAGATGATGGGTTGCTAGATTGACAGAAGCTTAAACCCTAGTTTATGCGTTGCTTCGTAAGGGGCTGATTTGCATCCACTAGTTTCATGCTATGGTTAGGTTTACCTTAATACTTATTTTGTAGTTGCGGATGCTTGCTATAAGTGGTATGCTTGTCCAAGAAAGGGCAGTACCCAAGCACCGGTCCACCCACATATCAAATTATCGAAGTACCGAACGCGAATCATACGAGCGTGATGAAAACTAGCTTGACGATAATTCTCATGTGTCCTCAGGAGCGCTTTTCTCATTATAAGAAATTGTCCAGGCTTGTCCTTTGCTACAAAAAGTATTGGGCCACCTTGCTGCACCTTATTTACTTTCATTGCTTGTTACCCGTTACAAATTATCTTATGACAAAACTACCTGTTACCTACAATTTCAGTGCTTGCAGAGAATACCTTACTGAAAACCGCTTGTCATTTCCTTCTGCTCCTTGTTGGCTTCGACACTCTTACTTATCGAAAGGACTACGATAGATCCCCTATACTTGTGGGTCATCAGGGTGGAAGGGAAACCCTAGCCCGCGAAGGAAGTGAGGGATGAACACAACCCTTTCCTCGGGCTCCGGGGTGGGGATGAATTGCTCCTTGGCAGGGAGCCTGTGAGCGATGTCCGCAGACAGATATCCCGCCTCCCGAAGCTCCTTTACGTCCTTCTCCGTGACGGAGGAGGCCTTCCACTTGACGTTTGAACCAGGTTCGGACATGGCTGGAGAACTTGCTGGCGATGGGGCGCTGGAGCTTGAGGATGGGAAAGCAGGAGAAAGAAGAAGGCGTGGGGAGAAAAAGAGGGGTCTTTATCCTCTTATATAGGCAGTGAATATCAAATGCCCCCCCTCAAGCCTTAGAACTCACCTATTACCAAGGGGTCGTGCGAATGGCACGGTTGGATTACCCAAAACCGTATTGATGAGGATCCCGCGAAGCGGGAGGTGAAAAAAGGGGTAAAAATGATAAAGGGGCCCGACATGACGTTTCGCCGAAAAGTTGTCAATTGATAGACATTATTTTGATTAAGTATTTTGCCTTCGTGGCTGAGGGTTGTGACTATTATGCAGAACCGGATACAGTTCTTTTTGTTCAGAAGATTGCTTTGATGTATTCCGGAGGAGGAACCTGCCTTGCAATGCCAAAGACAACCTGCGTGCCAAATATATCGTCATTGAAGACTAGTTCAGGGGCTACTGAGGGAGTCCTAGATTAGGGGGTCATTGGGTGTCTGGGCTGTGTGATATGGCCCAGGCTGATGGGTCGTGAAGATGCAAGGTAGAAGACCTTCCCCCGTGTCCGGATAGGACTCTCCTATGCGTGGATGGCAAGATTGGTGTCCGGATATGTAATTTCCTTCCTCTACAAGCCGACTTTTTACAACCCTAGGCCCCTCCGGTGTGTGTATATAAACGGGAGGGTTTAGTTCGTAGAGGCTATCAAATTACACATAGGTTAGATGGCTAGGGTTTAGCTATTACGATCTCGAGATAGATCAACTCTTGTAACCCCTATACTCATCAAAGACAATCAAGCAGGAAGTAGGCTTTTACCTCCATCAAGAAGGCCCGAACCTGGGTAAACATTGTGTCCCCGTTATCTCCTGTTACCTTCGATCCTCAAACGCACAGTTCAGTACCCCCTACCCGAGATTGGATAGTTTTAACACCGGTAGGGGGCGCCTCTAAGACACATCAATTGTTCCAAGCTGTGTGCGGTGCCCCCCTCCATAGTTTACGCCTTCGGTTGTTTTCATGTAGTGCTTTGGTGAAGCCCTATGCGGATCACTTCACCATCACTGTCACCACGCCGTCGTGCTGATGGAACTCTCCCTCGACACTTTGCTAGATCAAGAGTTCGAGGGACGTCATCGAGTTGAACGTGTGCAGAAATCGGAGGTGCCATACGTTAGTTGCTTGATCGGTTGAATCTAGAAGACGTTCGACTATGTCAATCGCGTTAAGCTAACACTTCCACTTTCGGTCTACGAGGTATGTGGACACACCCTCCCCCTCTCATTGCTATGCATATCCTAGATAGATTTTGCGTGAGCGTAGGAATTTTTTTTAAATTGCATTCTACGTTTCCCAACAGTGGCATCATGAGCCAGGTCTATGCGTAGATGATATGCACGAGTAGAACACAAAGAGTTGTGGACGGTGATCGTCATACTGCTTGCCACCAATGTCTTATTTTGATTCGGCGGTATTGTTGGATGAAGCTGCCCGGACCAACCTTACATGACCACATTCATGAGACCGGTTCCACCGATAGACATGCAACTAGTTTTGCATAAAGGTGGCTGGCGGGTGTCTGTTTCTCCTACTTTAGTTGAATCGAATTTGACTGCGGCCGTTCCTTGTTGAAGGTTAAAACAGCAAACTTGATAAATCACCGTTGTGGTTTTGTATGCGTAAGTAAGAATGGTTCTTGCTAGAAGCCCGTAGCAGCCACGTAAAACTTGCAACAACAAACTAGAGGACGTCTAACTTGTTTTTGCAGGGCATGTTGTGATGTGGTATGGTCAAGACATGATTTGATATACGTTATTGTATGAGATGATCATGTTTTGTAAAAGTTATCGGCAACTCACAAGAGCCTTATGGTTGTCGCTTTATTGTATGAAATGCAAAAGCCATGTAATTGCTTTACTTTATCACTATGCGTTAGCAATAGTTGTAGAAGCAATAGTTGGCGAGACGACCACGACGCTACGATGGAGATCAAGGTGTCAAGCTGGTGATGATGGCGATCGTGACGGTGCTTTGGAGATGGAGATCAAAGGCACAAGATGATGATCGCCATATCATGTCACATATTTTGATTGCATGTGATGTTTATCTTTTATGCATCTTATTTTGCTTAGTACGGCGGTAGCATTACAAAACAACCGAGAGATCTCGATATCTTCCATGCTACACACATTATAGGCGGTTCCCAAGGAGAATGGTAAAGTTTATACTCCCCCTCCACCAACAAGCATCAATCCATGGCTTGCTCGAAACAGCGAGCGCCTCCAACTAGCAACAGCCCTGGGGGAGTTTTGTTTGCAATTATTTCGATTTGGTTTGCTTAAAGCATGGGACTGGGTATCCCGGTGACCAGCCATTTTCTCGTGAGTGAGGAGCGGAGTCCACTCCTCTTGAGAATAACCGTCCTAACATGGAAGATACAGACAGCTCTAGTTGATACATGAGCTATTCGAGCATACAAAATAGAATTTCATTTGAAGGTTTAGAGTTTGGCACATACAAATTTACTTGGAATGGCAGGTAGATACCGCATATAGGAAGATATGGTGGACTCATATGGAATAACTTTGGGGTTTAAGGAATTGGATGCACAAACAATATTCCTGCTTAGTACAAGTGAAGGCTAGCAAAAGACTGGGAAGCGACCAGCTAGAGAGCGACAACAGTCGTGAACATGCATTAAAATTAATGAACGGTGAATGCAAGCATGAGTAGGATATAATTGACCGTGAACATAAATATCATGGAGGCTATGTTGGTTTTGTTTCAACTACATGCGTGAACATGTGCCAAGTCAAGCCACTTGAATCATTCAAAGGAGGATACCACCCTATCATACCACATCACAACCATTTTAATAGCATGTTGGCACGCAAGGTAAACCATTATAAAATCCTAGCTAATTAAGCATGACATAAGCAACTATAATCTCTAATTGTCATTGCAAACATGTTTATTCATAATAGGCTGAATCAGGAACGATGAACTAATCATGTTTACAAAAACAAGAGAGGTCGGGTTCATACCAGCTTCTCTCATCTCAATCACTCCATCATATATCATCATTATTGTCTTTCACTTGCGCGACCGAATGGTGTGAATAATAATAATAGTGCACGTGCATTGGACTAAGCTGGAATCTGCAAGCATTCAATAAATAGGAGAAGACAAGGCAACATGGGCCCTTGGTTAAATCAACAATAATGATATAAGAGCCACTTCAACATTTTCATCATGGTCTTCTCCTATCGACCACCAAAGAAAAGAAAAGAAGCAAACTATTTACACGGGAAAGATCCCAACAAGCAAAAGAAGAACAAGAAATCTTTTTGGGTTTTCTTTTGATTACTACTGCTACAGGCATGAAAAGTAAACTAGCTAAAAGCTACAACTAATTTTTTTTGCTTTTCTTAAGGTTTTCCAAACACACTAGAAGAAGCTTAGAAAAGAAAATAAACTAGCATGGATAGTACAATGAAAAAGTATGAGCACCAACAACTAGCATGAGTTTGTGAACATGAATGTAATGTCGGTGAGAAAAACATACTCCCCCAAGCTTAGGCTTTTGGCCTAAGTTGGTCTATGCCCATGGATCAAAGTTGTAGCTGGGGTCGTACTGAGATGCATCCACGGGATGCCACTGGTTAGCGATCTCCTCCTGATCCCACTGATAAACAAACTAACGGTGTGGATCAAGTGGTGGCTCCGACTCTGGTTCTGAAGCTGGTGCTTGGTTTTGGTGGGCATGAATAGCCTCCGGCAGAACAAGGTACTTGCCTGAAGATAAATTGAACAAAGAAGGAGCAGGCAAAGTAATAGTCTCAAAGTAATTGTTATCAAATATCAGTCTATAGTTAAGCACCTTTTTCTTATTCTTAACAATAAAATCATGTGCTACCATACTCTTATAGTCTAGAAAAATAGGAGGCAACAACTTTTATTCTTTCTCATAATGCCTAATAGGTATGTTAAAGTGTGCAGCGAGGCGCGAGGTGAAGATACCTCCCAAGATGGGGCCCCTCGTATGGTTCAGTTTTAACCGCTTTGCAACAATAGCGCCCATACTAAATGTGTCATCAGAACAAGGCATGGCACAAAATAACAATATCAGGGGCGCTAAGGTTGCCACAGTTTTCGCGACCAATTAAGCATCTACTAGCAAATATTGCAAAGTAATGTCGAACAGGAAAGTGTATGCTAGTAATTCTTTCATCGGAAACCTTCCTCATTTCCCCTATAGCAATTGTATCAATAAACCCTTCCACATCATTACGATGTGGTTCCTCTACGCTGCCCGTAAAGGGCAACTTGCAAACCGCACAAAAATCATAGAGGGACATCTCCTTATACTCATCATATAAATAAAAATCCACCGAAGGTGGTGACCTCCTAGCATGGAAATGAAACTTAATTGGTGAGTAGGAGATACTGTTCGCGTTGGTCGTGGAGGAAGTCGGTGAATTCCGGCTGCTCTCAAGAACTCATCACAAGGCCATTCACACGGACGAACCTCCGTGGTGCGAGGGAGATTATATTTGGGCCTCTTATCTTCTTCACTTTGCTTATCCTTCGAGCTTCGGCTCGAAGAGCCCCTCAAAAATCTCTTCATCATTTTCTGAAAATTTCTGAAATTTTTAGTAACTTCAAATAAAAGTGAACCAAACTCAACAAAATTGATAGCAACTACTCCCATAAGTGCCTAGAGACTAAATCTTGCATTAGAACTACTTGGTACCAAATAAATTTGACATGCAAGCTCAAGAACAGGGTCACCTAAGAAGCAAAAATTTGCAATGAATAAAGCACTAGAACCAAAACTAATTAGACAATTGGAGGAGTCACATACCGAAGAACAATCCCCCAAAGTAGTTTTGTGAGTGGAGCTTTGAGCAAGGAGATCGAAAATGGTAGCAAGATGAGCTAGAACTCGTGCTTGAGCGGGTTGCTAATTTTTTCTGGAGGAAGAAGTGTGTGGGTACTGGAATAAGTGGAGGGGAGGCAACAGGGGCCCACGAGGCAGGGGGCATGCCCGGGGGGGTGGGCGCCCCCTGGACCCTTGTGGCCAGGTGCTTGCTACCCCTGATGTGTTCTCAGTGCCAAATATTCTAGAAAAACTCATATTTCAATTTCAGGGCATTTGGAGAACTTTTATTTTCGGGGTATTTTTTTATTGCACGGATAATTCAGAAAATAGATAAAAATACTATTTTTACTTTATTTAATCTAAATAACAGAATGTAAAAGGAGGGTACAGAGAGTTGTGCTTTATAACTTCATCCATCTCATACTCATCAAAAGGAATCCACTAACAAGGTTGACCAAGTCTTGTTAACAAACTCATTCCGAATCGCATGAAACTGGAGAATTTTCGAATAGCACTAGGTTACCTCAACGGGCATATGCACGTCCCCCATAATAAGATTATCATATTTCTTTTTGACAGCCGAAAGAGGAAATTCAAAACCTCCAAAAATAATCGATGTAATTTTTCCAATAGAATTGATACTGTGGACTTGAGGTTGTTTCCTCAGAAAGTGTACCGTATGCTCATTACCATTAACATGAAAAGTGACATTGCCTTTGTTGCAATCAATAATAGCCCCTGTAGTATTCAAAAAGGGACTACAAAGGATAATCGACATACTATTGTCCTCGGGAATATCAAGAATAACAAAGTCCGTTAGAATAGTAACGTTTGCAACCACAATAGGCACATCCTCACAAATACCGACAAGTATAGCAGTTGATGTTGGAAATATGCCCTAGAGGCAATAATAAAAGAGTTATTATTATATTTCCTTATTCATGATAATTGTCTTTTATTCATGCTATAACTGTATTATCCGGAAATCGTAATACACGTGTGAATACATAGACCATAACATGTCCCTAGTGAGCCGCTAGTTGACTAGCTCGTTGGTCAACAGATAGTCATGGTTTCCTGACTATGGACATTAGATGTCATTGACAACGGGATCACATCATTAGGAGAATGATGTGATGCACAAGACCCAACCCTAAGCATAGCACAAGATCGTGTAGTTCGTTTTGCTACAGCTTTTTCAATGTCAAGTATCTCTTCCTTAGACCATGAGATCGTGTAACTCCCGGATACCGTAAGAGTGCTTTGGGTGTACCAAACGTCACAACGTAACTGGGTGACTATAAAGGTGCACTACAGGTATCTCCAAAAGTGTCTGTTGGGTTGACACGGATCGAGACTGGGATTTGTCACTCCGTATGACGGAGAGGTATCTCTGGGCCCACTCGGTAATGCATCATCATAATGAGCTTAAAGTGACCAACTGTTTGGTCACGGGATCATGCATTACGGTACAAGTAAAGTGACTTGCCGGTAACGAGACTGAACGAGGTATTGGGATACCGACGATTGAGTCTCGGGCATGTAACGTACCGATTGACAAAGGGAATTGTATACGGGGTAGTTCGAATCCTCGACATCGTGGTTCATCCGATGAGATCATCGAGGAGCATGTGGCAACCAACATGGGTATCCAGATCCCGCTGTTGGTTATTTCCCGAGAGCCGTCTCGGTCATGTCTACGTGTCTCCCGAACCCGTAGGGTCTACACACTTAAGGTTCGGTGATGCTAGGGTTGTATGAATATGAATATGCAGTATACCGAATGTTGTTCGGAGTCCAGGATGAGATCTCGGACGTCACGAGGAGTTTCGGAATGGTCCGGAGATGAAGAATTATATATAGGAAGTGGTATTTCGGCCATCGGGAAAGTTCCGGGTTCACCCGGTATTGTACCGGGACCACCGGAAGGGTCCCGGGGGTCCACCGGGTGGGGCCACCCATCCCGGAGGGCCCCAAGGGCTGAAGTGGGGAGGTGAACCAGCCCATAATGGGCTGGTGCGCCCCCCTTGGCCCACCCCCTGCGCCTAGGGTTGAAACCGTAGGGTGGGGGGGGGGCGCCCCACTTGCCTTGGGGGGTACTCCACCCCCCTTGGCCGCCGCCCCCTTGGGAGATTGGATCTCCCAGGGCCGACGCCCCCCCTGGGGGCCTATATAAAGGGAGGGGGGAGGGGGGCAGCCGCACCCTGAAGTTCTGGCGCCTCCCTCCCCCTGCTACACCTCTTCCTCCTCCGTCACGTGCTTGGCGAAGCCCTGCCGGAGTGCTGATGTTCCACCACCACCACGCCGTTGTGCTGCTGCTGGAGCTTTCATCATCAACCTCTCCTTCCCCCTTGCTGGATCAATACGGAGGATACGTCACGCTGACCGTACGTGTGTTGAACGCGAAGGTGCCGTCCGTTCGGCGCTAGGATCTCCGGTGATAGGATCACGACGAGAACGACTACTTCAACCCCGTTCTATTGAATGCTTCCGCGCGATCTACAAAGTGGTATGTAGATGCATCTCTCTCCCATCACTCATTGCTTAGATGAACTCATAGATGGATCTTGGTGAAACCGTAGGAAATTTTTTAATTTTCTGCAACATTCCCCAACAGTGGCATCAGAGCTAGGTCTATGCGTAGTTCTCTATTGCACGAGTAGAACACAATTTTTGTTGTGGGCGTAGATCTTGTCAACTTGCTTGCCGCTACTAGTCTTATCTTGCTTCAGCGGTATTGTGGGATGAAGCGGCCCGGACCAACCTTACACGTACGCTTACGTGAGACCGGTTCCACCGACTGACATGCACTAGTTGCATAAGGTGGCTGGCGGGTGTCCGTCTCTCCCACTTTAGTTGGAGCAGATTCGATGAAAAGGGTCCTTATGAAGGGTAAATAGAAGTTGACAAAATCACGTTGTGGTTATTCGTAGGTAAGAAAACGTTCTTTCTAGAACTCAATTGCAGCCACGTAAAAGATGCAACAACAATTAGAGGACGTCTAACTTGTTTTTGCAGCAATTGTCATGTGATGTGATATGGCCAGAAGTTGTGATGAATGATGAATGATATATTGTGACGTATGAGATCATGTTCTTGTAATAGGAATCACGACTTGCATGTCGATGAGTATGACAACCGGCAGGAGCCATAGGAGTTGTCTTTATTTTTTGTATGACCTGCGTGTCATTGAAGAACGCCATGTAAATTACTTTACTTTATAGCTAAACGCGTTAGCCATAGAAGTAGAAGTAGTCATTGGCGTGACAACTTCATGAAGACACAATGATGGAGATAATGATGATGGAGATCATGGTGTCATGCCGGTGACGAAGATGATCATGGAGCCCCGAAGATTGAGATCGAAGGAGCTATATGATATTGGCCATATCATGTCACTACTATATAATTGCATGTGATGTTTATTATGTTTTATGCATCTTGTTTACTTAGAACGGCGGTAGTAAATAAGATGATCCCTTATAATAATTTCAAGAAAATGTTCCCCCTAACTGTGCACCGTTGCTAAAGTTCGTCGTTTTGAAGCACCACGTGATGATCGGGTGTGATAGATCCTTACGTTCATATACAACGGGTGTAAGACAGATTTACACATGCAGAACACTTAGGGTTAACTTCACGAGCCTAGCATGTACAGACATGGCCTCGGAACACAAGAGACCGAAAGGTCGAACATGAGTCGTATAGAAGATACGATCAACGTGGAGATGTTCACTTATGATGACTAGTCCGTCTCACGTGATGACCGGACACGGCCTAGTCGACTCGGATCGTGTAACACTTAGATGACTAGAGGGATGTCTAATCGAGTGGGAGTTCATTAAATAATTTGATTAGATGAACTTAATTATCATGAACTTAGTCTAAAACCTTTGCAAATAATGTCTTGTAGATCAAATGGCCGCCGCTCATGTCAACATGAACTTCAACGCGTTCCTAGAGAAAACCAAGCTGAAAGATGATGGCAGCAACTATACGGACTGGGTCCGGAACCTGAGGATCATCCTCATAGCTGCCAGGAAACAATATGTCCTAGATGGACCGCTAGCTGAAGCACCCGTCCCAGAGAACCAAGACATTATGAATGCTTGGCAGTCTCGCGCTGATGATTACTCCCTCGTTCAGTGCGGCATGCTTTACAACTTAGAACCGGGGCTCCAAAAGCGTTTTGAGCAACACGGAGCATATGAGATGTTCGAGGAGCTGAAACTAGTTTTCCAAGCTCATGCCCGGGTCGAGAGATATGAAGTATCCGACAAGTTCTATAGTTGTAAGATGGAGGAAAATAGTTCTGTCAGTGAGCACATACTCAAAATGTCTGGGTTGCACAACCGCCTGTCCCAGCTGGACATTAACCTCCCGGATGACGCGGTCATTGACAAAATCCTTCAGTCGCTCCCACCAAGCTACAAGAGCTTTGTGATGAACTACAATATGCAGGGGATGGTGAAGACCATTCCTGAAGTATTTTCAAAATGCTGAAGACAGCAGAGGTTGAAATCAAGAAAGAACATCAAGTGTTGATGGTCAATAAGACCACTAAGTTCAAGAAGGGCAAGGGTAAGAAGAACTTCAAGAAGGACGGCAAAGATGTTGCCGCGCTCGGTAAGCCAGTTACCGGGAAGAAGTCAAAGAATGGACCCAAGCCTGAAACTGAGTGCTTTTATTGCAAGGGGAAGGGTCACTGGAAGCGGAACTGCCCCAAATACTTAGCGGACAAGAAGGCCGGCAACACTAAAGGTATATTTGATATACATGTAATTGATGTGTACCTCACCAGTACTCGTAGTAACTCCTGGGTATTTGATACCGGTGCCGTTGCTCACATTTGTAACTCACAGCAGGAGCTGCGGAATAAGCGGAGACTGGCGAAGGACGAGGTGACGATGCGCGTCGGGAATGGTTCCAAGGTCGATGTGATCGCCGTCGGCACGCTACTTCTACATTTACCTACGGGATTAGTTTTAAACCTCAATAATTGTTATTTAGTGCCAAGTTTGAGCATGAACATTGTATCTGGATCTCGTTTAATACGAGATGGCTACTCATTTAAATCCGAGAATAATGGTTGTTCTATTTATATGAGAGATATGTTTTATGGTCATGCCCCAATGGTCAATGGTTTATTCTTAATGAATCTCGAATGTAATGTTACACATATTCATAGCATGAATACCAAAAGATGTAAAGTTGATAACGATAGTCCCACATACTTGTGGCACTGCTGCCTTGGTCACATTGGTGTCAAGCGCATGAAGAAGCTCCATGCTGATGGACTTTTAGAGTCTCTCGATTATGAATCATTTGACACATGCGAACCATGCCTCATGGGCAAAATGACCAAGACCCCGTTCTCCGGAACAATGGAGCGAGCAACCAACTTGTTGGAAATCATACACACCGATGTGTGCGGTCCAATGAGCGTTGAGGCTCGCGGAGGATATCGTTATGTTCTCACTCTCACTGATGACTTGAGTAGATATGGGTATGTCTACTTGATGAAACACAAGTCTGAGACCTTTGAAAAGTTCAAGGAATTTCAGAATGAAGTAGAGAATCAACGTGACCGAAAGATAAAATTCTTACGATCGAATCGTGGAGGAGAATATTTAAGTCATGAATTTGGTACACACTTAAGAAAATGTGGAATCGTTTCACAACTCACGCCGCCTGGAACACCTCAGCGTAACGGTGTGTCTGAACATCGTAATCGCACTCTATTGGATATGGTGCGATCTATGATATCTCTTACCGATTTACCGCTATCATTTTGGGGATACGCTCTAGAGACAGCTATATTCACTTTAAATAGGGCACCGTCTAAATCCGTTGAGACGACACCGTATGAATTATGGTTTGGGAAGAAACCTAAGCTGTCGTTTCTAAAAGTTTGGCGATGCGATGCTTATGTCAAGAAACTTCAACCTGAAAAGCTCGAACCCAAGTCGGAAAAATGCGTCTTCATAGGATACCCTAAAGAAACAATTGGGTATACTTTCTACTTAAGATCCGAAGGCAAGATCTTTGTTGCCAAGAACGGATCCTTTCTGGAAAAAGAGTATCTCTCGAAAGAAGTAAGTGGGAGGAAAGTAGAACTCGATGAAGTACTACCTCTTGAACGGGATAGTAGTGCAGCTCAGGAAAATGTTCCTGTGATGCCTACAGCAACTGAAGAGGAAAATAATGATGATGATCAAGGTACTTCGGATCAAGTTGCTACTGAACTTCATAGGTCCACAAGGACACGTTCCGCACCAGAGTGGTGCGGCAACCCTGTCCTGGAAATCATGTTGTTGGACAACGGTGAACCTTCGAACTATGAAGAAGCAATGGCGGGCCCAGATTCCAACAAATGGCTAGAAGCCATGAAATCTGAGATAGAATCCATGTATGAAAACAAAGTATGGACTTTGACTGACTTGCCCGATGATCGGCGAGCCATAGAAAACAAATGGATCTTTAAGAAGAAGACGGACGCGGATGGAAATGTCACCATCTATAAAGCTCGACTTGTCGCTAAGGGTTATCGGCAAGTTCAAGGGATTGACTACGATGAGACTTTCTCTCCCGTAGCGAAGCTTAAGTCCGTCCGAATCATGTTAGCAATTGCCGCATAGTATGATTATGAGATATGGCAGATGGACGTCAAAACGGCATTCCATAACGGGCATCTTAAGGAAGAACTGTATATGATGCAGCCGAAGGGTTTTGTCGATCCTAAGAATGCTACCAAAGTATGCAAGCTCCAGCGATCCATTTATGGGCTGGTGCAAGCATCTCGGAGTTGGAACATTCGCTTTGATGAGATGATCAAAGCGTTTGGGTTTATGCAGACTTATGGAGAAGCCTGCGTTTACAAGAAAGTGAGTGGGAGCTCTGTAGCATTTCTCATATTATATGTAGATGACATACTTTTGATGGGAAATGATATAGAACTTTTGGACATCATTAAGGCCTACTTGAATAAGTGTTTTTCAATGAAGGACCTTGTAGAAGCTGCTTATATATTAGGCATCAAGATCTATAGAGATAGATCGAGACGCCTCACAGGTCTTTCACAAAGCACATACCTTGATAAGATTTTGAAGAAGTTCAAAATGGATCAGTCCAAGAAGGGGTTCTTGCCTGTATTGCAGGGTGTGAGATTGAGCTCGGCTCAATGCCCGACCACAGCAAAAGATAAAGAAGAGATGAGTGTCATCCCCTATGCTTCAGCCATAGGATCTATTATGTATGCCATGCTGTGTAGCAGACCTGATGTAAACCTTGCCGTAAGTTTGGTAGGAAGGTACCAAAGTAATCCCGGCAAGGAACACTAGACATCGGTCAAGAATATCCTAAAGTACCTGAAAAGGACGAAGGACATGTTTCTCGTTTATGGAGGTGACGAAGAGCTCGTCGTAAAGGGTTACGTCGACGCTAGCTTCGACACAGATCTGGATGACTCTAAGTCACAAACCAGATACGTGTATATGTTGAATGGTGGAGCAGTAAGTTGGTGCAGCTGCAAGGAGAGCGTCGTGGCGGGATCTACATGTGAAGCAGAGTACATGGCAGCCTCGGAGGCAGCGCATGAAGCAATATGGGTGAAGGAGTTCATCACCGACCTAGGAGTCATACCCAATGCGTCGGGGCCGATCAAACTCTTCTGTGACAACACTGGAGCTATTGCCCTTGCCAAGGAGCCCAGGTTTCACAAGAAGACCAGGCACATCAAGCGCCGCTTCAACTCCATCCGTGAAAATGTTCAAGACGGAGACATAGAAATTTGCAAAGTACATACGGATCTGAATGTTGCAGATCCGTTGACTAAACCTCTCTCGCGAGCAAAACATGATCAACACCAGAACTCTATGGGTGTTCGATTCATCACAATGTAACTAGATTATTGACTCTAGTGCAAGTGGGAGACTGTTGGAAATATGCCCTAGAGGCAATAATAAAAGAGTTATTATTATATTTCCTTATTCATGATAATTGTCTTTTATTCATGCTATAACTGTATTATCCGGAAATCGTAATACACGTGTGAATACATAGACCATAACATGTCCCTAGTGAGCCTCTAGTTGACTAGCTTGTTGGTCAATAGATAGTCATGGTTTCCTGACTATGGACATTAGATGTCATTGACAACGGGATCACATCATTAGGAGAATGATGTGATGGACAAGACCCAACCCTAAGCATAGCACAAGATCGTGTAGTTCGTTTTGCTAGAGCTTTTTCAATGTCAAGTATCTCTTCCTTAGACCATGAGATCGTGTAACTCCTGGATACCGTAAGAGTGCTTTGGGTGTACCAAACGTCACAACGTAACTGGGTGACTATAAAGGTGCACTACAGGTATCTCCAAAAGTGTCTGTTGGGTTGACACGGATCGAGACTGGAATTTGTCACTCCATATGACGGAGAGGTATCTCTGGGCCCACTCGGTAATGCATCATCATAATGAGCTCAAAGTGAACAAGTGTTTGGTCACGGGATCATGCATTACGGTACGAGTAAAGTGACTTGCCGGTAACGAGACTGAACGAGGTATTGGGATACCGACGATCGAGTCTCGGGCATGTAACGTAACGATTGACAAAGGGAATTGTATACGGGGTTGTTCGAATCCTCGACATCGTGGTCTCCGATGAGATCATCGAGGAGCATGTGGAACCAACATGGGTATCCAGATCCCGCTGTTGGTTATTGCCCGAGAGCCGTCTCGGTCATGTCTACGTGTCTCCCGAACCCGTAGGGTCTACACACTTAAGGTTCGGTGACGCTAGGGTTGTATGAATATGAATATGCAGTATACCGAATGTTTTTTGTAGTCCCGGATGAGATCCCAGACGTCACGAGGAGTTCCGGAATGGTCCGGAGATGAAGAATTATATATAGGAAGTGGTATTTCGGCCATCGGGAAAGTTTCGGGGTTACCCGATATTGTACCGGGACCACCGAAAGGGTCCCGGGGGTCCACCGGGTGGGGCCACCCATCCCGGAGGGCCCCAAGGGCCGAAGTGGGAAGGGGAACCAGCCCATAATGGGCTGGTGCGCCCCCCTTGGCCCACCCCCTACGCCTAGGGTTGAAACCCTAGGGTGGGGGGGGGCGCCCCACTTGCTTTGGGGGGTACTCCATCCCCTTGGCTGCCGCCCCCTTGGGAGATTGGATCTCCCAGGGCTGGCACCCCCCCTGGGGGCCTATATAAAGGGAAGGGGAGGGGGGCAGCCGCACCCTGAAGTTCTGGCGCCTCCCTCCCCCTGCTACACCTCTTCCTCCTCCGTCACGTGCTTGGCGAAGCCCTGTCGGAGTGCTGCTGTTCCACCACCACCACGCCGTTGTGCTGCTGCTGGAGCTTTCATCATCAACCTCTCCTTCCCCCTTCCTGGATCAAGACGGAGGAGACGTCACGCTGACCGTACGTGTGTTGAACGCGGAGGTGCCGTCCGTTCGGCGCTAGGATCTCCGGTGATAGGATCACGACGAGAACGACTACTTCAACCCCGTTCTATTGAACGCTTTCGCGCGATCTACAAAGTGGTATGTAGATGCAATCTCTCTCCCATGACTCGTTGCTTAGATGAACTCATAGACGGATCTTGGTGAAACCGTAGGAAAAATTTTAATTTTCTGCAACGTTCCCCAACAGTTGACTTATCGGCCATTTGCAAAGATATTTCAGTAGGTGTCAACTTATTCAAATCAAGTCTATGATATAAAGAGAGAGGCATAACACTAACACCGGCTCCAAGATCACATAAAGCAGTTTTAACATAGTTTCTTTTAATGGAGCATGGTATAGTTGGTACTCCTCAATCTCCTAGTTTCTTAGGTATTCCACCCTTAAAAGTATAATTAGCAAGCATGGTGGAAATTTCAGCTTCCGGTATCTTTCTTTTATTAGTAACAATATTCTTCATGTATTTAGCATAAGGATTCATTTTGAGCATATCAGTTAACCGCATACGCACAAAGATAGGTCTAATCATTTCAGCAAAACACTCAAAATCCTCATCAGCCTTTTTCTTGGATGGTTTAGGAGGAAAAGGCATGGGTTTCTAAACCCATGGTTCCCTTTCTTTACCATGCTTCCTAGCAACAAAGTCTCTCTTATCATAACGTTGATTCTTTGATTGTGGGTTATCAAGATCAACAGCAGGTTCAATCTCTACATCATTATCATTGCTAGGTTGAGCATCAACATGAACATCATCATTAACATTATCACTAGGTTCATGTTCATTACCAGATTGTGTTTCAGCATGAGAAATAGAAATATCATTGGGATTCTCAGGTGTGTCAACAACAGGTTCACTAGAAGCATGCAAAGTCCTATCATTTTTCTTTTTCTTCTTTTTAGAAGGACTAGGTGTATCAACATTAGTTCTCTGAGAATCTTGCTCAATTCTCTTAGGGTGACCCTCAGGATACAAAGGTTCCTGAGTGATTTTACCCCCTCTAGTCATAACACTAATAGCATTATCATTTTTCTTATTATTTAACTCATTGAGCAAATCATTTTGTGCTTTAAGCACTTGTTCTACTTGAGTGGTAACCATAGAAGTATGTTTACTAATGAGTTTAAGTTCACGTTTAACTCTAGACATATAATCACTCAAGTGTTCAATCATATAAGCATTGCATTTTAATTGTCTACCAAAATAAGTATTGAAGTCTTCTTGCTTAACCGTAAAATCATCAAACTCATCCAAGCATTGGCTAGCAAACTTAGTAGACGGAATTTCAGCTTTATCATATCTATAGAGAATTTACCTTTACTACCTGTATGAGGTTATCAAGACCATGCATCTCTTCAATAGGTGATAAATTAAGGCCATGTATTTCTTCAACAGGAGGTAAATTCTTAACATCTTCAGCTTTTATACCCTTTTCTTTCATGGATTTCTTTGCCTCTTGCATATCTTCAGGACTGAGAAATAGAATACCCCTTTTCTTCGGAGTTGGCTTAGGAGTTGGTTCAGGAAGTGTACAATTATTTTCATTAGTAAACATATTATTCAATAGTAATTCAGCTTGATCGCCAGTTATTTCCCTGAAAACACAACCAGCACAACTATCCAGGTGGTCTTTGGAAGCATCGGTTAGTACATTATAAAAGATATCAAGTATTTCATTTTTCTTGAGAGGATGATCAGGCAAAGCATTAAGTAATTGGAGAAGCCTCCCCCAAGCTTGTGGGAGACTCTCTTCTTCAATTTGCACAAAATTATATATTTCACTTAAAGCAGCATGTTTCTTATGAGCGGGAAATATTTGGCAGAGAAGTAATAAATCATATCCTGGGGACTACACACACAACCAGGATCAAGAGAACGGAAATAATTGAAGGATATAGTAGTAGCGAGTTTTCTCAACATTAGTGAACAGGGTGGCTATATCATTTAATTTAATAAGATGTGCCACAACAGTTTCAGATTCATAGCCATAGAAAGGATCAGATTCAAACAAAGTAATTATCTCAGGATCGACAGAGAAATCATAATCCTTATCAGTAATAAAGATAGGTGAAGTAGCAAAAGCAGGGTCATATTTCATTCTAGCATTCAGAGATTTTTCTTTCAACTTAGCTAATAATTTCTTAAGATCACTTCTATCATTGCAAGCAATAAAATCTCTAGCAGTTTCTTCATCCATAACATAACCCTCAGGCACAACAGGAAATTGATATATAGGGGGAGAATCTTCATCATCACTTTCATCAATATTATCAGTTTCAATAATTTCATTCTCTCTAGCCCTAGCAAGTTGTTCATCAAGAAATTCACCTAGCGGCATAGTATCATTAAGCATAAAGTAGTTTCATCATAAGTATCATGCATAGCAGAAGTGGCATCATCAATAACATGCGACATATCAGAATTAGTAGCAAAAGCAGGTTTATGTGTCACAAGTTTACTCAAAACAGAAGGAGAATCAAGTGCTGAGCTAGATGGCAGTTCCTTACCTCCCCTCGTAGTTGAGGGAGAAATTTTGATTTTCTCGTCTTTAAAGTTCCTCATAGTGACCAGCAGATATAAATCCCAAGGACTCAAAGAATAGAGCTATGCTCCCGGCAACGGCGCCAGAAAATAGTCTTGATAACCCACAAGTATAGGGGATCGCTACAGTTTTCGAAGGTAGAGTATTAAACCCAAATTTATTGATTCGACACAAGGGGAGCCAAAGAATATTCTCAAGTATTAGCAGTTGAGTTGTCAATTAAACCACATCAGGATAACTTAATATCTGCAGCAAAGTATTTAATAGCAAAGTAGTATGGAAGTAACAGTAACTGTAACAAAAGTAACAGTAGCAGTTTTGTAGTGATTGTAACAGTGACAACGGTAAAGTAACTAAACAGAGATCAATATGTGAAAAGCTCGTAGGCATTGGGTCAGTAATGGATAATTTTGTCGGATGCGATTATTCATGTAATAGTTATAACATAGGGTGACACAGAACTAGCTCCAGTTCATCAATGTAATGTAGGCATGTATTCCGAATAGAGTCATACGTGCTTAAGAAAAAGAACTTGCATGACATCTTTTGTCCTACCCTCCCGTGGCAGCGGGGTCCTATTGGAAACTAAGGTATATTAAGGCCTCCTTTTAATAGAGTAACGGACCAAAGCATTAACACATAGTGAATACATGAACTCCTCAAACTACGGTCATCACTGGGAGTTGTCCCGATCCGTCACACCATCTAGTCCAACCTAGCCGAACTTGTCCGACTGCAACGACACGGTCAAGGCTCCCAAATCATCTCACGAATTTCCATCCATCACATGATAATTCCATCTTAGCTGACATGACTTCCCGCAACGCCTTCAAGCATCCATGTTGTGCAAACACAATTTTCACCATTCTCTGCCATACCCGTTGGAACCATGATTCTTTGTATGGCTGACTCCATGAAAAATAATTGAGAAGTCTTCCCGTGATCTCCAAGTAGACGAACATAACGTCCACGCACCAGTAGAAATCAACTATCCAGTTGGTCTCACGTGAAGTGCTCCTTTGGTTCAACTCCCTATATGCTAGCAATTGCCTTGCATATGCCCTTGCTAATTCCGATGTAGACATATCAAGCTGGATTTTTCTTTGCCGATTTGATTGTCTCCGTCCGTGTCGCATTCCTCCCTTTTGGTCCAAAACAATGTTCCCTGTGGTACGCGACAGCGCTTCGCCGCTTGGCCTGCTGCCCACGCACACGCCTTGGGCTTCCGCAGCCAGCACGCATCGATCGATTGACCTGCTGTCTGTCTACCCGTACGCGATGCGTGGCTAGAACTGTCGCGACCACCTGCCCTAGCAAGCCAGCATGCGATGTGATTCCGCGTGTCCGCCGCCGCCTTCTAAACCGATCCAGCCGCCGAGAACTCTGCCGATCGCTTCTTCCAAACACGATACCGTCTTCCCAAATCTTTAACTCAAAAGCAACCTTGATCCACCGACTCGACAACTTCGCTGCCATGTCTCCAATCACACACGTTCCACCTTTCAGATCCCATTGACAGCTTCTACATGCTCTCCTCTAAATCAACGATCCGCAGCCTCCGAACAACCTAGCTCATGATACCACTTGTTAGAATAAATCTGAGGCGCACCGTCGATCATCCGAGGACCAAGCAATCACACGAGCATGACACCGCTACAATACCGCACCCGGTCGTTCTGGACACCGGCACATGGTGCCGGCTTCCCGTGCGTTCCGGTGCTATTATGTTGGCATAGGTTACATCGTCTGTCTACCCCCGCTATATATGAGAGGCCTAGGATACAAGTGTTCTACTAGGACACGACTCCATATCCTATGTAAACACAATACTACTCAGAGTTCAACTGTAATCTACCGTGTACACAATATTCGACACAACTCTAACATCTCCAACTCTCTATCATCCTGCCCCAGTATGGACTCAAGACTATCACAATCAACAACGAAAATATGCACTAGAGATGTGGGGAGAACGAAAAGCTCTGTCAGGCTTTCACAATTATATATCCTTAGTTTTATTAGATTTGGCAGGAGTTGATCCCTTCCTCAAGTACGATACCCCATTAGCTTGCTGCAGTTATCGATGGTTAAACTCTTCAATGATATCAAGCTTTGAAAGTATTCTTCAGGCCAGTAGGTGAGAATATCACAATTTTCGATCTCTAATTCCTCTAGCTGACCAAACCATTTCCAGACTGCAACTGCTGGCTGTGATGGATTTGAGGGGAACAAAAAGTTGCAACCAGCCACCCACAATTCCAAAAGAGACACTTCACGATCCTGATCGAGCTTCAGTGTTGGTGTTGCTTCTGTATCTTTGACAAACACAGATAACTTAGACAAGCAAGACAAGTACCTGGATCGAAATATTGACAAGGATAGTTGAGCTTTTTCTTCTCTTAGCTTCATAACTTTCAGTTTTGGTGCTTCAGGCAGAGTTGTTAGCTTTGGGCAGTTCTCAATTTGAACTTTCTCAAGTACAGGAAACGCTAGTTCTCCTCCTTCTGTACTTGCCACCCATCTCTCAAAAAGTTCCAAATTTGCTAATCTGAGGACTTTTCGTGCTGGAAATGTTTCAGATGAATTGTGACTACATAGGCTTTGCAGTTTGTTTAACCTTTCCAAAACAAGAACCTCAAGGGCGTTAAATTGACCGAATTGGGGAAACTCCTCACACATTGTACAACCAGCTAGGTGGAGCTTGGTCAAACGCTGAACATTAAGACTTGTCACCCATGTCGGGAATCCAATACCTTTATAGGTGTTTATTTGTAGAAACTCCAGTGCGGCATGAGGTTTAAGAGCATCAAGCACATTCCTTTGCTGGTCCAGCTCCTCAGTACTATCATCATTCCATTCAAGAGATAAAATGTGTGAGTTTCTCTTTGTTTCCAAGGCCGCATGCTTTAGCATCTTCTTCTATTGCATAGTGAAGACCAGATAGCTTTAATTCACCACCAATATTTAAGTCCTGTAGTTCTTTAATAGTACTGCAACCATGAGTAGAACCCACCACAAAATACGTAAGAGTCTGTAGGGAAGTGAGTTGCCCGAGGTCTGGAGGCATGCACTTCAATGATGTGCATCCATTTGTATAGACGTGACGGAGATTAGTCATATACTTCATATCCTATGGAAGTCGATCAAGATTAATGCAAAAGGTAAGATTAAGAGTGTGCAGATTATGCAATACGCTTATTTCCTTGGGAAGCTCGTTGATACACCAGTTGTATGAGAGATCAAGATACCTCAGGTGCTGTAGGTGCCTTGGTCGGAGTGGAAGTTTCATCAATTCAAAGAGTTGCAGTGCTCGCAGATGATTGTACATCGACAAGTGTGGTGCTGAGCCTTGATTGAAGCTATCTGGAATTCTGGATACAACAGTGTTTGGAGAGATGTAGAGTTTTCTTCAGATAATCATCCAAAAGCATTCCCATATGGTGATATGATGAGAACATGTGAACGAACCCGACGCACCTCGCCGCCTCGACCACTCCTCCTCGCTGGACGCCATCGCCGTCGTCTTCGTCAACGCGGCCGTCCCGGCTTCCTCCCCGAGCAACGCTGCCCCCGAACCCTACAGCTCCGTTGTGAGCTCCTCTCGATTTCCCCTATGTTTCTCCATCGATTTCATGTCGCATCACCGATGCCCACGAGCGCCGAGCTCCGCCATCCGCCATGGCCGATGGGCTCGAGCATCGGGTGCTCCTCTGCCCAAACGCGCGCACGCGCTCCCGTTCCCGTATGCATCTGCCCACCCCAGGCCGGGTCCTCGCACGCGCGCCTGCCCGGGGGCGCGCCCTGCCTCGCTCCGGGGCCGCCCTCGTTGCGCCCGCGACCTCCCGTGGCCGCGCCCGGAGTTCTGCTCCCCTGCGCCTGCTCCACTCCCACCTGCGCCCGGCCGCGCGTGCCCGCTCCCGCCATTGCAAGCGCTGCTGCACCGCTCCGCCGCCCTGCGCCACTTTGGCCGGTGTGCCTTGCCGGCGCCGAACGACGAGCCCCACCCCGCGGCTGGCCTCGTCCAATGCCCAGTCGGGCCAACGCTCACGCCCGCGCCCACACTGCCCTGTGCCCGCTAAGGCCTCTGGGCCTTTGACATGTGGGGCCGCCCCCAGAACGTTTATAAAAAAGTGAAAAAAGAAATTATTATTAATAAATAAATAAAAATGTTAATTAATTAATTAATTAATTAATTAAAATATCTATCTATCTATCTATCTATCCATAACTCTATAATAATAATAATAATTAATTAATAATAACTATACTAATTTGTGACTCCCAAGAAATTCCTATGTTAATTAGAAATTAGGAGCCGTTAATCTGTTGTGGGACCAAATTATTACGGTGTTGATTTAACCGCTAGAGATTCCACCTTAGCGAAAGAAAAAAACATTTATTTGCAAAAGCAATCTATATCAAATTAAAGAAAAAGCAATCTGATCGATCTCAACTCCAAACCGCTAGAGATTCCCGCCTTAACCAAAGAAAAAAACTTTTATTTGCAAAAGCAGTCTTTTTCAAAGAAAAAAAGGCAATCTCACCGATCTCAACTCCTTTGGTCATCTCCTCTTCGATACGGGACAGGGTGGACGACACAAGCGGTCTCTAGGACCGGCTCATGGCCCGCTCGGTCCGGCCAGGCTTGGTCCTGGCCCGGCATAAAATCCAGCCAGTCCGGACGTTGCAAACGGGACCGAAAATCCCTCGGTCCGGTCCGGTTAAAGCTCGGTCCGACCGAGCGGACCGACAAACACGAGCTATGGCATGGCCGGGGCGTGGCAGGGGCATGTCAGGACGAGGCAGGGGCGTGGCGTGGGCGTGCCGAGGGCGTGGCAGGGGTGTGGCAGGGGCATGTCGAGGTCGTGGCAGGCGCGTGGCGAGCGCGTGGCCGGAGCTGCGTGGCTAGCGCGTCCGACGTGCGCTGGTCCTACACACGCTACTTCGGTAATCATCGTGGGCGGTGCCGGGCAACCAGGTCCCAGACAAGATTTTATTCCAGAACGTATTAAATTATCGATCTTTCCATGCTCTCAGACCTCTCTCCATGTCTCCATGTTTCCATCTCAAAATTTCCTACGTGCTAGCTACTAACACCGCAGGCAGCACATCCTCCTCAGTCTCTTTTCTTTTGCACCCTTTAATGGATCTAGGTAGAGTTTCCAGCTGCAAAGATTGATCAGTGCATGTTTTATCAAGGTTCTGTACGTGCATGTTTTATCAAAGAGTTGAGCGAGTATGTATGACATATCGCCGAGCGACTATAGGAAGAAATCAAGCAAGTTTGCTTCGTCGCCGTTCGCCAGCCGACGCTGCATGACAACACAAGCACATTTATATTGCCATCAATTGTGTCGCTTCCGTGCGTGTGTCAGCAGCTGAAAGAAATCGATGTGTGTTACATGTACGTACTACGTATGTACGTAGTAGCTCATCTAGCTGGCCTGGGTCAATCAACCTGTTTCATAATCAGGTTGGTACGTGTCCGTGTTTTTTTACTATATTATCTAAATCCGATGATGATCTTTTCAGATTGTATCTAACAAGCGGTTTGCAAATACCTGCAGGAGCTATGTCTTATTTATTGGGACATACAAGATGGCAGCAAGCACATCTGCTATCTGGCCGCTGAAATCAAGCAATAGTTTGTATCCTGCTACTAGGATTAATGCCATGTAGTTGTTTATGAATAGCAACAGCTGCATCGCTTTGTCTAGCCATGGCATCATTCATGTCTATTGATGTGGTTGACACTCACGACAGATACTCGCTCACAATATATGTATTTATATCTATGTAGTTGTTTATGAATGAAACACGTCACATATTTTGTTCCTATGCGGATGGTTTGTTGGACTGCTATTTTGTTAAAGATGGTAACACTATCCATTAGATATTTCTATGAGTTAGTAATTTCTTCTCAAGATAATCGGTGTAGTTGATAGCTTGACTAAAGCCTTAAAAGCATGAACTGATTAAATGTGGAATATGCCTGTTAAAAGTTAAAATTATTATTGAGATGATGTATTTTGTAGCTGGGTACATTTGCACATATATGGTACATGCTAAATTTTCTTATTTATATTCCATATAAATAAGTTAGGCTTGATCTAGAGTTATCCTTTTCACAATCAAAATCAGCACAAACACGTGGTGCAATGTAATATTTATATCATACATATTGTAGATTATATTATCAGATTTTTTTGAAAATAATAGATCCTTTTTTCTAACCGTAAATAAGTATGCGTTGTTGCATGTTATTAGGTGCAATAAATTGAAATTCTTTTGAAATTCTGGTTCTTAATTTCAAAACTAACAAATACTGGATGCAAAAAATGTTATTCACTCCGATCCAAAATAAGTATCACGGTTTTGAGCTATACTTAGTTCAACCTTATTTCAATACTGCAGCGCTTATTCATTGGAGGGGTAATAGAATTACAAATCATATACATCTCTCCAAAATATGTCTAGCCCGTCCATCAGGTTGGCGACTAGTTGTATGTAATTAACCTAATTAACCAATGTTAATTAACTAGACAGTCAATGACACGCGGACACGTCAGTTTGACCCAGTCAATGTCTTGTTGACTGCTGACGGCATGCTGACGTCATGACGACGTCAGCATACACTATTCTGGATAATGTTGATTTAAAATAATTAAGTAAATTCTAAAAATGATTAAAATTTTTAAAATTAATATAAAATAAACTGTAGCTCGGATGGAAAAAACTTTGTAAATGAAAGTTGCTCAGAATGACGAGACGATTCTGGATACGTATCCCGTTCGTCCGCCACACATAGCATAGCGAACACGCAACTTTCCCCCTCCGGTTCATCTGTCCGAAAACGCAAAACACCGGGAATACATTTCCGGATATTTCCCCCCCTTCGTCGGTATCACCTACTACCGCGTTAGGGGACACCTAGCACCGTTCATTGTCACGTCGTGCATCGTCATGCATATGTTTGCTTTTATATTTATTGTTTCTTCCCCCTCTTCTCTTGCTAGACACCGAGACCGACGCTGTTGCTACCCAGTACGACTATGTTGTTGACGACCCCTCCTTCTCGGCTGAGCTTCCAGGCAAGACCCCCCCCCCCTTGATCACTAGATATCGCCTATTCTTCTCTCTATTGCTTGCATTAGAGTAGTGTAGCATGTTACTGCTTTCAATTAATCCTATCCTGATGCATAGCATGTCCTTGCTACTACTGTTGATACCTTTACCTGCAATCCTACATGCTTAGTATAGGATGCTAGTATTCCATTAGTGGCCCTACATTTTTGTCCGTCTGCCATGCTATATTATCGGGCCGTGATCACTCGGGAGGTGATCACGGGTATATATTTCTATACATAATGTATGATACTTGTGGTGACTAAAATCGGGTCGGCTCGTAGTGTACCCGCGAGTGATTCACGGATTGGGGGCTGAAAGGACCTTTGTCCCGACGGCCCTGTGTGTGGATCTTTGTGGCGGAGTGACAGGGCAGGTTGAGACCACCTAGGAGAGAGGTGGGCCTGGCCCTGTGTAAGTGCATCTAGTGCCCCTTAGTGATTTTGGTGTATTGAAGACTTATAGGTTAAGGGACTAATGCGTTTGTGAGTGTACACAGGTCTATAAGTCTATGAGGAGTTTGATATTTACAGGGAAAGTCGACCCCTAAAAATGAATATCTTCGACTGAAGATTTCGGTATTTTTGAAGACTTTCATGAAGACTTCGAAAGTGAAGAAATTGGTGTTACCGTGAAGACTTGATATGCATGCGAGGAATATGAAGCTTGAAGACTTTCGTTTTCATAGTTTTGTTTTTCTCTTTCTTAAGTCATAGGAAACACCGTACTGTTAAAGGGGTTCGAGGAAATACTAAGAAAAATTTTCCATGTGATGCTCAACTCAAAACCCTACACCTACCAAACCCTTCGAGTGAAGCCTTTGGAAATCTCATACAGTTCAGTCAATTTCTTCAGTGACAGAGATGAAGTTCTTCTGGTCGCTGAGGAATTTGTTCTGACTGAGGAGTTCGGAATTCGCCAGTGCGGATTGCCTACACAGTGAGAAACATGATAGCCCTAAGGAATTTGGTAGTCAAATTTCCGACCGTTGCTGTGCTACGCGCCAGCTGTCCCAAAATATCTTATCCACCTAACGGTCATATCAGACAAGGGCATTTATGTCTTATCATGTTGGGCTGCTCCCTAGGCTATAAATAGCCGCCCCCTACAACCACTAGCTGGTTGGCTGCTCCGAGAGAATCTGACACTTGTCATTTGAGAGCAACCCATCCTCCGAGGACTTTGAGCGAAAATCATCGAGTGAGTAAAAACCCCAAACCCAAACACCTACAAACCCAAAGTGATTGAGCATCACTGAATAGATTGATCCTCCGTGGATCCGACGCTTGTTACCTTTGAAGACTGTGCTTCTTCCAGACGGTTAGGCGTCATGGTCTAGAGCATCCAAGAGGAATTGTGGATCGCCGAGTGACCGAGTCTGTGAAAGTTTGGAAGTCACCTGAAGACTTACCACGGGTGATTGGACGAGGTCTGTGTGACCTTAGTTCAAGAAGAATACGGTGAGGACTTGGTGTCCTGAGCTGCGTGCTCAGCGACTGGGTGTCCGGGACTGTGTGTCCTCGAGTTTAAATACTCAGCCACTCCAACCAGACGTACAACTAAGACAGCAGTTGGAACTGGTCTACAAAATCATTGTCTTCACCAACCTTACTGGTTCTATATCCTCAACTCTTTCATTTCCTCATCACTGTGTTGAGCGATTGTTCATATCTGTGTTTGAAGACTTTGACTGAAGACTTGCTCAATTTCCTCAGTTCAATTTCTTCAGTCTGTTTGTCTTCATTTTGTGTTATCCTGTGTTTATGCTTCCTGTACTCTGTGCTTGTCTTCATTTCATCATGATGACTAAGTCTATATCCTATTATGCTTACCTCTAAGTACTTATTTCGCTCCTAGTAGTTCTTCGCTAAGGAATTTCCTCACCGGCAAATTCCTCAGTGAAGAATTCATAAAAATGGCCTATTCACCCCCCTCTAGTCGATATAACGCACTTTCAATTGGTATCAGAGCAAGGTACTTCCTTGTTCTATGTGATTTTGGTTTAACCACCTGGAGTTCTAGTTATGTCGACTGTAGGATTGATGAACATTTCCTGCCCCATCTTTGACGGTCATGAGTATCCTCGGTGGAAGGCCATGATGAAGAAGCGACTCATGGCTATGGACAGCGAACTATGGACCGTCACCGAGATCGGTCTTACCGATCTATGCAAGATGGCTGAAGCTGATGACATTCGCAAGTACACTCTCCTCAACCTCACAGCGAAGGATGTCATCTGCACAAGTCTGTCCCGAAATCAATACAGGAACGTCATGCATCTCAATTACGCGAAGCTAATCTGGGACCGTCTGTCCGAGGTCTATGATGGACATCTAAATCGTCATGATCCTTGGCTTGATGATTAGAAGGAATCTCTCAAAGAGATGACATTCGAACCAGAGTCATCATCGTCCAAACCCTGCCTTATGGCAAAAAGTGCTAAGGTAAACGAATGCTACCTATCCGAGTCCAGTGATGATGAATCTGGCGATGAATTCGGACCTAGCTATGATAAACTTGCTTCCCTTGCCACTAAACAACAAAGAGCTTTGGAAAAAGTTCATTACTCCCTCCGTTCCTTTATGTAAGGTGTATTATTTTTGGCACGGTGACCAAGGCACATAAATATAGAGGTGTTAGGACAAAATTACCCTTGTTAAATTTGTTGGTTAGTGGCAAGTTAATTAGTGAGTATAGGAAAGTAAGAGATACATGCAATCAAGAGAGAGATTCTTTCCTTCTTTTGCTATAAGGAGAGATACATGTAATCATGAGAGATATACTTTCCTTTTTCTAGAGGGCTAAAATAGGAATTAGGAGGATTTAGAAGAAATGCACCTTACATTGTGAAATTTTATCAAAAAACAAATGCACCTTATATAAAGAAACGGAGGGAGTACATGCTAAATAAGAGCGATGATATGTTGGGTGAAGAAATGGATCAGTCAAAAGCCTTGGCTGAAAGTCTTCAGGGACTCCATTCCAAGTTTGACGATCTTCAAGGTCATCATAACGCTCTCTTATCTGATCACGAGAAAATTTCTCTTGAACTTCTTCAAAGAAAGCAAGATCTTAAGAAGCTAAGAGTGAGTTATGAAGATCTTCAGAAGGATCGCAATTCATTACTTGCTCAACAAATCAGCGCTACTCAAGAAGAATTTTTTCCTCCATGCTTAAAGTGCATTGAACGTGAATCTGCTAATTCTTCACCTGAATGTTCAAATGCTTCAATTGTTACAAATTCTTCACGTGCCTCTGCTATCACTAATTCCTCATCTGAGGACATTGCTAGTATCACTGACGATGCAGGGCTGAAGGAATTGTACACGACATACATGTACAAAAGCCTCCAAGGGCATCAGATTCTTTGTGATGTGCTCAAAAAGCAGATCCTCAACAGAAACCCTAGGAAAGAGGGTATTGCCTTTGAGAGAAAACTCAATGCTGATGGAACATATTGGAAGCTTGAGCAGTACCCCAAAACCTCATGGGTTGCTGCAAAGGGACCTCCAGTTGATCCATCCAACTTATCTGGCTTTACATGTGAATCTCCTCATTCTTCTGATGAGTCATTTGACTCCAACTATAAACTGTTCAAAAATCAGAATGGTGAAGTATTTGCTAGATATGTTGGGACTAACTGCAGGAACGGTTTCCCTATGAAGAAAATCTGGGTTCCCAAAAGTTATGTTGAAAGTCTTCAGGTGAATGTCCCCATGACACCACCTGTGAAGAATAGGAACCCCAGATCAAACTCTTCATATGGACCTAATTCTTCAAATGGATCAAAGTCCTCATATGACTATCATCGAGCTAACAATTCTGTTTCGCAGGGTAGAGCTAAGGGCTATGAATATGCACATTATTCTTCAAATCATTATGTTCATAAGTCCTCGAAGAATTTCTCTGCTTATTCATATGCTTACCCTAACCCCTCTTATGTGAAACGTAATGGATTGGCTTCTATGCCACCATTCTCATATGGTGCTCGCAGAGTGATGAACTCTTTGCCACCACATCAGATGTGGGTGGTGAAGAAAAAGAACTAATCCCTTATGCAGGGTCAGGTCTCCAGACGTACTTTAAACGTCTGAAGAATTTGCTGGGGACCTGACAAATGATGCCTGAAAGGACGCAGGAGAATCATGATGAAATGAACTTCCATTTCACACGTCCTCACACTGCTTATCTGTGCTATTGCTTGATGAAATTCAACTGATGAATTTGATGTCATATTCTTCACTAATGAAGTATATGAGTTCGTAAGATGCACTAATTCATCTGCAGGATGATCAGCCCAAAGCAAACGAGTGGGTTCTCGATAGTGGATGTACAAATCACATGACGGGCGACAAGAGTCTATTGATGGATGCTCCTTTATCACCGTCACATCTGAAGCACATCATCTTCGCTGACAAAGGCAAAAGTCAGGTATTGGGTCTAGGTAAGGTTGCGATCTCAAAGGATCGACACATGGACAAAGTCATGGTTGTTGAGTCCTTAGGATACAACCTTATGTCTGTCTTAATGCTCTGTGATCTCGATATGGTTGTGTTGTGATCATGGAAGCTGACCATTCCAAAGTGTTCGAAGGCTTTAGGAGCGGAGATTTGTATATTGTTGATTTCTCTACAGGACCACAACCAGCCGTGTGCTTACTTGCAAAAGCTTCAGAAGGCTGGCTATGGCATCGACGACTTGGTCATGCTGGCATGAGGAATCTGTACACGCTTGCGAAGAAGAAGCATGTCATTGGCATTGAGAATGTCAAATTCCTCAAGGATCACTTACGCGGAGCTTGTGAAGCTGGAAAGATGACAAAGGCCAAGCATCCAGCGAAGACTATCATGACCACTACTCGTCCATTTGAATTGCTTCACATGGATCTCTTTGGTCCTAATCATTATTCTACTGTTTCAAATGATGCATCCCTATATGGCTTTGTTATTGTTGATGACTATTCTCGTTACACATGGGTACACATTGTCACTTACAAACATGAAGTGCAGGAAATCTTCAAACGATTTTCCTCGAGGGCTTCAACCAACTTTGGTGTGAAGATCAAGCACATCAGAACTGACAATGGAACCGAGTTCAAGAATTCCGGTCTTGATGGCTATCTTGATGAACTTGGTATGACTCATGAGTTATCTGCTCCTTATACTCCTCAGCAGAATGGCGTCGTGGAGCGCAAGAACAGAACCCTCGCTGAAATGGCTCGCACTATGCTTGATACTGCATGCCACATCATCAATCGGGTATATCTTCACAAATTCTTCAAGAAGACTGCCAATGAACTCCTCACTGACAAGAAACCCAATATGAGTTATTTCAAAGTCTTCGGTGCTAAATGTTGGATTAGAGATCCTCATCACAATGCTAAAGTTGCACCAAAAGCACATGAAGGTTTTATGCTTGGTTACGGAAAGGACTCGCACACCTACAGAGTCTTCAACAACGTTCTTCACAAGGTTGTTGAAACTATAGATGTGCGGTTCGATGAAACTAATGGCTCGCAAAGAGGGCACCTACCTTCTGTGATAGATGAACCAGCACCTGAGGATTCTATCAATTTCAAGGCTACTGAGGATGTAATTCCTACCGAAGAATCTACTGAAGAATTCATACCAGAACGTGAAGAAAATCGAGCTGGTGCACCTGATGAAAATGCTGAAGAAAATGGTGCTGAAGAAAATGCTGATTAAATTCCTCAACGACAACCATCCCATCCTCGCATTGCAAAAGAAGTGCAATTGGAAAAGATCATTGATGACATTCGAGCGCCAGGTCCTCTCACATGCTCAAAAGCTTCACATTTATCTAACTTTTGTGGGAACTATGCTTTTGTCTCTATTACGGAGCCCACTAAGGTAGATGAAGCATTTCTGGAGCCTGAGTGAATTTAGGCCATGCAAGAAGAATTACATTAGTTCGAGCTCAACAATGTCTGGGAACTGGTCAAACGTCCAGATCCTCACAAGCATAATACCATCGGCACAAAGTGGATCTACCGCAACAAGCAAGATGAAAATGGCCTTGTGGTGAGGAATAAGGCACGACTTGTAGCTCAAGGCTACACATAGGTTGAAGGAATTGATTTCGATGAAACTTTTGCAGCTGTTGCTAGACTTGAGGCTATTCGCATATTACTTGCTTATGCTAACCATCATAATATTATCTTAAAACAAATGGATGTGAAAAGTGCATTCCTTAATGGTAAGCTTGAGGAAGAAGTATATGTTTCTCAACCCCCAGGTTTTGAAGATCCAAAGAATCCTGACAAAGTCTTCAGACTCAACAAGGCCCTGTATGGCCTCAAGCAGGCCCCTTGGGCGTGGTATGACACTTTGAAGGAATTCTTCATGAAGAATGGCTTCACACCCGGTTCACTCGACCCTACTCTCTTTACTAAATCTTATGATGGTGAACTGTTTGTGTGCCAAATATACGTTGATGATATTATCTTTGGCTGTACTGACCAACGTTATAGTGATGAATTTGCCTATATGATGAGTGAAGAATATCAAATGTCTATGATGGGAGAGTTGAAATTCTTTTTAGGTCTTCAAATTCGTCAACAGCACAATTGCATATTCATATCTGAGGAGAAATACCTAAAGGAAGTTCTGAGGAAATTCGGCATGCAAGACTGCAAAGGCGTCAAAGTTCCTATGCCCACAAATGGCCATCTATGCACTGATGAAAATGGTATTGACTTCGATCACAAGGTATATCGCTCCATGATTGGTTCGTTATTGTACTTATGTGCATCTAGGCCAAATATAATGCTTAGTGTTTGCATGTGTGACCGATTTCAAGCTGCACCGAAGGATTCACACCGTAAGGCTGTGAAGCATATTCTTCGGTATCTAGCTCACACACCAACACTAGGATTATGGTACCCCAAGGGCTCAACTTTTGATCTCATTGGATATTCTGACTCTGACTATGCTGGTGATCGTGTGGACCACAAGTCAACATCTGGTACTTGTCATTTCCTCGGACGATCTTTGGTCTGTTGGTCCTCGAAGAAACAGAACTGCGTATCACTGTCTACTGCAGAGGCTGAGTACATTGCTACTGGTTCTTGCTGTGCTCAACTGCTATGGATGAAGCAAACCCTCAAGGACTACAGCATCAACATGAAGAATGTGCCTCTCCTCTGTGATAATGAGAGTGCCATCAAGATTGCTCACAACCCAGTTCAGCACTCGATGACAAAGCACATTCAGATTCGTCATCATTTTCTTCATGATCATGTGTTGAAGGGCGACATCTCCATCGAGCACGTGAAGATTGAAAACAGCTAGCCGATATCTTCACAAAGCCCTTGGATGAGAAGAGATTTAGCAAGTTGCGGTGTGAGCTAAATATCTTAGAATCTTCGAATGTTCTCTGAAAAGGACACACATCCTGACACTTATGCAAAATGGATGACTCAGATGTGCAACACATGAAGAAACGTTTTTCTTCAATCAATGAAGAATAACACTCTAAGTGTGAAGAAATTAATGAAGAATTTGATTCTCAGAACCGTACGACAATTGTACGTGGTGTCTGAAATCATCATTCTTATACGGTGGGTCATGCCACCACCAAAGTTGAAAATCTTCATTTTTGAAATTCCTCAGTTTTTGAAATTCTTCAGTTTTTCAAATTCTCCAACTTTGCAAAATCTTCAATATTTCCG
>NC_041381.1:38271113-38310209 GCF_002162155.2 Triticum dicoccoides | reverse complement strand
TTATGTCCTATACAGCATTAACTTATGGCTAATTCTTCAAGTTGCATTTTCTGCTAAGTGAATGTGATCAGACCCTTCCCCCTCTATGCTATACTCAACCCAATCTATTCACAAATTCTGGATGTGCGTTCTATTTGAAACTCGTTCAAAATCTTCACTGTGTTCTTGACAGCTGAAGAAATTGCGAACGGAACTTTAAAATTAATCTTATCCAAATTTTCGGTTTTACCACTCAATCCGTTCCGGATCCCACGATAGACTTATCTATTCACCCACGATCTAACACGATCTCCACTTCTCAGTACGTGGGTGACACATGTCAATCAAAGGAGAAGGGTCAGGGGCATGTTCGTCCTAAATCTTCGGGCAAACAATTTTTCACTACCACTATAAATATCCCCTCTCTCCTTCCTCACTTCCATTACTCCGCTCGACCGCTCTCTCTCTCGCTCGAGCTCCTCAAACCCTAGTGCCGCCACTACTCCATCGTCGCCAGTGAGGAAGAGCTTCACTGCCTCGACCTCGTCGCCGTCGTACTCGCGCCAACCGCGGAAATCTTCACTCCGCCGCCGCCATAGCTGTCTTCCTCCGCCAAGTTAGGGCGTGGAAGATCTACACCGACGAACTTCACTGTTCTGTTTCTCAGTTCGTCGTGTTCTTCATCCAGGGTAATAAAAAGTTACTTTTACTACCCCTTTTGATTCAAAATTTCACTACAAAATCTTCAAAGGTGTTTTATTCTTCAAATCCTCACACACAAAACACCTCACTAGTAATCTGTTCTTGATTCGTTTCTCTAAGCATCGTTTTTCTTCAAGATTCCTCAATTGTGTGGATCTTCGATCTATACAACTCTGGAACCTAAGACCAAGAACGCTTAGTGAAATTCTTCAAGACTCATCTGGTCAAATTCCTCAAACTTGTTCTTTTTGAAAAACCTTCTGAGAACGCATATGACCTCTCCAAATTCCTCGCAACTATACTCTGTTCACAGGTACTCATGTCCGCTGCTGAATCACTAGGTTCTCATCAACTTAACTCATTTGCAGCGTTCCTTGAAGAAAAGTTGCACACTTCTTTAGAAAATTCGATAGTTCAAATTCCTCATCTGAAGAATATGGCTGATGGTAAGAAGCCGCAGAAAGGAGGAAAGAAACCTTAGGTCATGACTGCTTTTGAAATACCTGAGGCCATCTATGTTGATTATTGCACACCTGATGAGGCTAAGTACGGAAAAGAAACTAAAAATCAGCGCATGGTGCGCATACAAAAGATTGAATGGAGATGGGCAAGAGAATGGAGGGAGTACAGATATGTGACTCCAAAGTATATGAAGAAATTCGCACTTAATCCTCCATGCCCAAGAGCTCCATTGGCACCGGGCCAAGAAGCTGACCCCACCAGCATCAAGCGTGGTGAGGATTTTCCTGAAGAATGGGCCAAACGCCAAGCTAAGTTGGCAAGACAAGCCAAAGAAGCAGTGGGGAAATTCAATAAAGACTCTGCTGCTGCTACTGCCACTGAGGCCTCTATCAAGCCAAGAAAATCAATGGCAAAGAAGCCCGCTCACAAGCCAAGTGCTTCATCAGCAATGCCCTCACGGCCAAAATCTTCAAAGCCCTCATAGCCAGATTCTTCAAAGCCCTCATGGCCAGTTCCAACTACTGCTCCTCCTCCAAAGTCCTCAGCTGCTTCGGCAATGCCCTCAATACCTGTACATCTGGCCACGTGCCAAAGGACAACAGGCATCTCTATTGCCTCTGGTGCCTCAGCAAGTTCCTCGGCTGCACCAAAATCTTCATCAGGCCCCACTCTGCTGAAGACTAGGGCAACGGCTGGTCGAGGTCCTCGCCCAAGTCCAAAGAAGAAACGGGTTGCCTTCCAAGTGCCATCTGACGATGAAGCTGATGATGATGCACTTGCGGAAATCATCAGAGACCGACAAGAAAGGGCCGCTAGAGCCAAAGGCACAAATGTGCCACTGCTTTTGGATCCAAGGGCGATCCTTCATTACATTGATCTCTGGCACAAGGATCCAAATACTCCTATGCCTGGTTTCAATTTGACTCCTGGTCAAAGTCACATGCTGACCCATTTCATCACTGAAGAGAAATGGGAATTTGAGAAGGCCAGGAAGATCAAGAAGACTCAGTTCAAAAAGGAGAAGTTCCTGAAGAATAACATTGTCAATATGACAACTGATGAACTCCTCAAAATCCAAGCTGAAATCAAAACCCTCAGCGATGATTTCAATGCTTACTATGCTGATTGGCAAGGAGCCAAAGTTAGCTTTGTGAAACTGACTGAAAAATTCACAAATGTTGCAGCCCCATCGCAACAAGAAATTCCTCAAGCTGATGCGTCTGCTCAGCCAACTGAAGAACATGCCAGCACGGCTGATGACATTCGGGCTGCTGAAGAAAATGCTAGTTCCAGGGCTGATGACATTCAAGCCACTGAAGAAATTGTCAGGGCATCCACTAGTGGTGCGGTAGAAGAAACTGAAGAAGTCAGGGCAACTGCATCAGTTGCGCCTGAGGAAATTCAACCAGATTCCTTAGTTCCATCTGTGCCTACCCCAACTCCAATTCTTCCATGTGCATTCGATGTGAAGAAGACCAAGGCTACAGAGCGAGCTGCAGTGAAGAAAAGGAAAGCATCCAGTGCTTCAGAATCTTCTGCTCCAAAGAAGATGAAGCCTCTGACAAGCTCTATTGAAAATCCAATTGATGTTGTTCCAATTTCCACCATGCCATCAAAGGACCTTGTTCCGTTTGATGAGGAATATGTGATCCCAAGTGGATCTAATGAAGAACCTCAATCTGCTGCTTCGTTAGAGCAGGTAGATGAAGAAATTGAAGTGGATACGATCCCTTCAACGCATGTTGCTTCCTCGCCAATGCCTCAGTTCATAGCTGAAGAGGCTGGCATGGAAGAAATTGAAGATGAAGACGTGGACATTGGCTGCACAACGCCCATGATGAATGATGACTTTTGGGAAAGTCAGCACCCCAATTCTCCACTCTTCACCCCACTACAACAAATACCTCAGTCCCCTGCACCAACAGTTCAAATGGGCTCTGAAGAAACTCATCCCACCTCGTCTATGCATGAAGACATTGCAGCCGCTAGTGCTGAAGAAGCTGCTGTTGTTGAACTTTTGAACACGCAGACTGCCACTGAAGAGGAACAAGAAATTCCTCAGCCCGAAGAACCTGAGATTGTGATTCCAGAGGTTGTGATGCAACTCACTGACACTCCTGTGCCCAAGCCAACGGATCCATCCTCAAAGAAGCAAAAGTTCAAGGCTGAAGATTTCTTCAGCGAGCATGTATTCTTCACAGATTACAACCCCTATGACTCTGCTCGCATAAGGAAGAGGCGTTTCTGGACTGCTAGTCAAGCCAATTTCTATTCCTCAGTACTGTTCAACAAAGACAAAGTCTTCGATCATGAACATATTCCTCATGTGGACATGGAGTCTCTGTCGTGCTTCGAGCCAGTCCTCAGTGTTCTTCACGATGCTGGATTGCTAAATTTCTGCACTGACATCTGTGACTAGAATGAAGAACTCATTCTTCAATTCTATGCAACGCTGCACATCACAGGAAACTTTGAAGATGTGAATTCATGGGTGCTGGACTGGATGTTTAAAAATACTCACTACACGGCACCAGCAACTGAATTGCTTCGTGCCCTCCCACTCAGTCCTCCCCTTGACGATGCTCGTTGCGTCTACAGTGAACTTGAACTTCCAAATCATTTCATGCAAGTGCTGATGAAGCCTTTAAAGCCAGGGCAGGCTCCTCGAACCAAATTCCTCGTCAAGGAATTACTATTTGTGCCCTGGACTGTCTATCACATTCTGACGAAGACAATGAGTCCTATCAAAGGCCACGACTCAAATGATGCAGATGTCATTGGCATCATGAAGAACATGCTTTTCAATATCATTCATGGCGTTCCCGTCAACTTCCATTATTTCTTCATGAGGACTCTGGCGAATATTGCTATGTCACCATTTGAGTTGAAGCCTGATGCACCATGGATTATGAGATTCATCAGGACAAGGGCTTCACTAAATTACAAAGCTGACACTTTGAACCATGGCAGCTACTTGCCTCCGATTGAAGTCCTCAAACGAAAATATTCCTCAGTTGATGACAAAGGCAAGGCAATTACTGTGATAGATGAAGGCATTCGTCCATTGGATGGTCAATTTTGCAAGGCTGCATCCTACTCCACCAATGATGACTCTGCCACACATGACTCTGCCGCCAAGCAAAATCCTCAAGCCACAACTCCCAGGGTGATGACTGATCGTGAGTTACTCCTCAGTCTTCATCAGAAGGTTGATCGCAATCATAAATGGGTCAAGCGTCAGTTTGGTTCAATTCTTCACAACAGGACCTCAACACACAATGCAGTGAAGAAAAACCTCTACTACCTCCATGAAACCTTCAACCGTACCTGGGGTGTTCTATCTCATGTCTACAGCGCTGCAGATCTGAAGAATATGGGTCTCAGGAAGAATTTGACTGGTCTGCACCTCCACCGAAGAAATTCAAGAAGGTCAAAGTTCCTTCCTTGGTGGCCAGCTCCTATTCTTCATCACGTGAGACTGATGAAAATGAAGATTTGGATGACACTGCGGCAGGCCCTTCTACGACTATCGACCCCAACACTGGTGCTCCTCCATCAACTTGATATTCTTCAGGGGCGTTAGTCCTCAGTTTCGAACCTTTTGGTCATTCGATGACAAAGGGGGAGAAATTTGAGTTAGTCTTCAAGCGGGTCTATTATACGGGAGTTCGTTTTTGCTAAGTTACAACTCTCGTTCTTCTGAAACTTTATTGGATCGAGTTGTAATCTTAAACCCGATGGTGCCCTGATACTTTTGATGCACTGTGCTTTGATACTCTCAATATGTTATTCTGCATGCTTGTTCCTCATTATCATTATTGCACGCATGCTGAATTTCATCAGGCACCATATTTCATCATGCATTTCAAATTCTTCATATTATATGTCAAATGCGTGTATGAATTACAAGATATAGGGGGAGATCTCCATGATTCAACTCTTCAAGTGTGCATAGCTTCAAAAGCAAATTCCTCACTATGCACATCTTCAGGGGGAGTTCTTCTATATCTTGCAATCAAATTCCTCAATATCAGTACTTACACTTCACATGTTTATCCCCATTGAAAACATAACCTATATTGTCATCCATCACCAAAAAGGGGGAGATTGTAAGTGCATCTAGTGCCCCTTAGTGATTTTGGTGTATTGAAGACTTATAGGTTAAGGGACTAATGCGTTTGTGAGTGTACACATGTCTATAAGTCTATGAGGAGTTTGATATTTACAGGGAAAGTCGACCCCTAAAAATGAATATCGTCGACTGAAGATTTTGGTATTTCTGAAGACTTTCATGAAGACTTTGAAAGTGAAGAAATTGGTGTTACCATGAGGACTTGATATTCATGCGAGGAATATGAAGCTTGAAGACTTTCGTTTTCATAGTTTTGTTTTTCTCTTTCTTAAGTCATAGGAAACACTGTACTATTAATGGGGGTCGAGGAAATACTAAGGAAAAATTTCCATGTGATGCTCAACTCAAAATCCTACACCTACCAAACCCTTCGAGTGAAGCCTTTGGAAATCTCATACAGTTCAGTCAATTTCTTCAGTGATAGAGACGAAGTTCTTATGGTCGCTGAGGAATTTGTTCTAACTGAGGAGTTAGGAATTCGCCAGTGGGGATTGCCTACACAGTGAGGAACATGATAGCCCTGAGGAATTTGATAGTCAAATTTCCGACCGTTGCTATGCTACGCGCCAGCTGTCCGAAAATATCTTATCCACCTAACGGTCATATCAGACAAGGGCATTTATGTCTTATCATGTTGGGCTGCTCCCTAGGCTATAATTAGCCGCCCCCTACAATCACTAGCTGGTTGGCTGCTCCGAGAGAAACTGACACTTGTCATTTGAGAGCAACCCATCCTCCAAGGACTTTGAGCGAAAATCATCGAGTGAGGAAAAACCCCAAACCCAAACACCTACAAAACCAAAGTGATTGAGCATCACCGAAGAGATTGATCCTGCATGGATCCGACGCTTGTTACCTTTGAAGATTGTGCTTCTTCCAGACTGTTAGGCGTCATGGTCTAGAGCATCCAAGAGGAATTGTGGATCGCCGAGTGACCGAGTTTGTGAAGGTTTGGAAGTCACCTGAAGACTTACCACGAGTGATTGGACGAGGTCTGTGTGACCATAGTTCAAGGAGAATATGGTGAGGACTTGGTGTCCTGAGCTGCGTGCACAGCGACTGGGTGTCCGGGACTGTGTGTCCTCGAGTTTAAATACTCAGCCGCTCCAACTAGACGTACAACCGAGACAGCAGTTGGAACTGGTCTACCAAATCATTGTCTTCACCAACCTTACTAGTTCTATTTCCTCAACTCTTTCATTTCCTCATTACTATGTTGATTGATTGTCCATATCTGTGTTTGAAGACTTTGACTGAAGACTTTCTCAATTTCCTCAGTTCAATTTCTTCAGTCTGTTTGTCTTCATCTTGTGTTATCCTATGTTTACGCTTCTTATACTCTGTGCTTGTCTTCATTTCATCATGATGACTATGTCTATATCCTTTTATGCTTACTTCTGAGTACTTGTTCCGCTGCTAGTAGTTCTTCGCTAAGGAATTTCCTCACCGGCAAATTCCTCAGTGAAGAATTCATAAAAATTGCCTATTCACGCCCCTCTAGTCATTATAATGCACTTTCACCCTGGTCGGCGTCCGCGGTTATTTCATAATAACATGCTTATCAAGATCTTGGTATTTGATCTGAGTTGGGTCGTTGACCTCATACGCACTAACCGCCATGTGGGACAAGATATGGGCAGTCGGCGTCGTGGTATCAGCCGAACCCTTCGTGACGTCAGCGACTAAGCGGCGCGCGCCGGGTTGTACCGCGTAACGCAACTTCCTTTGTAATGGAGGTTGCTAGGTCTGCGCACCGGCCGCGTACGCAACGTGCCGGTGTGCAATGGGCGATGGGCCCAGACCCCTGCGCGCATATTATTTAGACCGGCGTGCTGACCTCTTTGTTGAGCATAGGTAGGGTTGCGACGTGTTGATCTTCTGAGGCCGGGCATGACCCAGGGAAGTGTGTCCGGCCAAAGGGGATCTAGTGTGTTGGGTCATGTGGTGCACCCCTGCAGGGAAGTTGATATATTCAAATACCAGTGTCCACGGTAACAGGCGACCCGGAGTTATACCTTGACCTTATGACAACTAGAACTGGATACTTAATAAAACACACCCTTCCAAGTGCCAGATATAACCTAGTGATCGCTCTCACACAGGTCAACAAGGGGAGGATCACCGGGTAGGATTATGCTATGCGATGCTACTTGGTGAACTTACCATCTACTCTCTTCTACATGCTGCAAGATGGTGGTTGCCAGAAGCGTAGTCTTCGACAGGACTAGCTATACCCCTCTTATTCTGGCATTCTGCAGTTCAGTCCACCAATATTGCCCCTTTACACTGATACCCCTGCATATGTAGTGTAGATCCTTGCTTGCGAGTACTTTCGATGAGTACTCACGGTTGCTTTGCTCCCCTTTTCCCCCTTTCCTTTGTTCTCGGTTGTTGCAACCAGATGCTGGAGCCCAGGAGCCTGACGCCACCGTCGACGACGACTACTACTACATCGCGGGTGCCTACTACTACGTGCAGGCCACCGCCGACAACCAGGAGTAGTTTAGGAGGATCCCAGGTAGGAGGCCTTGCCTTTTCGATCGTAGATGCTTTTGTGCTGGGCTTCTTAAGGCAAACTTGTCTAACTTATGTCTATACTCAGATATTGTTTCTTCCGCTGACTTTTGTATATTCGAGATTATGTATTCGAGCCCTCGAGACCCCTGGCTTGTAATATAAAGCTTGTATTATTTTAATTTGTGTCTAGAGTTGTGTTGTGATATCTTCCCGTGAGTCCTTGATCTTGATTGTACACATTAGCGTGTATGATTAGTGTACGATTGAATCAAGGGCGTCACAAGTTGGTGTCAGAGCCGACTGCCTATAGGAATCCCCCTTCCAAACTCCTTGGCCGAAGTTGAGTCTAGACATTGCAAAACTTTTACTAACATGGCTGTGTGTCTTACGGACCCATGTCGCCATTGGGTGGAATTAGGATCTTTTATTACTCGACCTATACTCTAGGACTCTAATCTATCCTCTATTCGGGTTAAATGATTTTACTAAATCTGACTCTAGGTTCTCATAACTATTTTCTCCCGGAGAGCCCCTTCATTCCAGATGATGGCCTGATTCATTAGAAGACCCCGAGGATACTCTCCGATGTTATCTCGGGAACTTGTGTTCATCGCGTTTGAAATTGCCCTTCCACTGTCGACCCTTATAGATAACTACATGCACTTGCCATTTTTACATTCATCCTCAGTTGGTCTTGTTATTACAAGAATCCTTGTAATACTCGTCGCTGTGCCAAGAATCCCTTGTGCCACTGCCTTGCGGTTCCTTGCCGCAAAAATATCCCTACGATTTGTTTCTTCACACTTATCAATGAACCGTTCATTACTAGTTGTTCATAGGATTCACTAGATACATTGAAATGCTACCCGATCTTTCGGTAATCCTCTTCCAACTATTGCTCTGCAAATATTTGTCTGCTTGCAGTCCGAAAAATTCCATTTGTCTATCAATAACCATTAAAATCCTTGTGATTGACATTCTGATCCTGTTGATTCAACATGTGTGTGAATGCACACAATCATAAGTTATTCCCTGAAAATCATCCTTCCGGCTCAGACGCCATTTTAAACGTGAGATGGTTCTCAACCAATCCAATTGTCGTCGATTGTACCCTAAGCCTACTCAACTTATCCATCCTTAATCAGAGTGTTTGCCTCCGATCCCTTGATTTGGAAATTATGATTCTTTGCAATTGAGCTTTGAATTATCCAGTTGTTTCTATCATCTGATATCCTTGCATTCCTTCATCTTCTGATTGAGTACCGATGCTCACATCAGTTCCCTTGAGGACCACCGGATCCTTTATTGGATTTTATCCGACATCGTCCTTCATATTCAATAACCTTGTGAGCCTTTCCTAGGGTAAATAATGCCCTTGGTAAATTGTATACTTTGCTTTGTCAACCATGTTGCACTTTCGATCTTGTGTTATTTACTTGTGAAGTTTGTGGTATATGTTCCTAAGAGGCCCTGATGGGTTGAACCTATGCCTTTTCTAATTTGTGCGAACCCGGGAACTTCTACGGGTCATACTCTACTGGTGTTATGCCAAATAAAATTTCAGCACTACAACTTCTTCGAAAATGAGAAGTGAATGAAAGGTTATGCATTGGAGAAGTGGGAGTCGACCTTGAACTTTGTGTTCATGCCCATGGAAACGATGTAGATCGTATCATTAAAGCTTCTCTTCAAATAAATATTTCCTTGGTATAAGTTTATCTTATATCTGGGATATGGCATTTTGCAATCGTTGTTCCGGCCATGTTCTCCTTTTAAATACCATTTCTCAGACAAGTTGAAGTACTTGACTTCTGCAGATCATTGCACCTGTCCAACCTTTACTTGGATCTACCGTCAAGCATTACACTCTGGTATCTCAAGAATACCATGGAACTACATAACTTCTTATGAGTTCTTCATCTACTATTATTCTCGCCGATTCCATTTTTTCAACGGGTTCTGAGTTGTTAGAACCCCTCAAGGACACCGACAACTGAATCGAGTCCGCATTGAGATTCAACAACTCTTAGTAATCTTCATTGCTTATGAGTTTGTGCTCGATCGTGTCATTCCCAGCTGATTGACTACATCATCATCGTCAGGTTGACTGCTTGACCATTCTACTTATGTCCTTCATCCTCGGGACACAATCCCGATAGTTCTCTAAGCTTACATCAAACTTTCCAGCATCATATTTTTTGTCTTGAGAGACAACTCTGAATTCTAAGATGGCATCTTATCTATGGTTATAATAGCCTTTTGCTTCACCATTCCCTTGGCTTGATGTCGTCGCCGAGCGATTGCATCTTCATGGAGCCTCTCGACAAAATTTGTCGTGATCATCATCAACATTTTAACTCCTTCCAGGATACCAATTGAATTCATGATGAGAAATACCATCCTTGCCCTCGATGATTTGTGTTATCATCAACCACTTTATTGCCTTCCGTTCAACACAAACTTGTTCATGTTTCATGTTATACCTTGAGTTCCTTGTTATCGAGCAATTTTTGTTCTTTACCTTGGAACATTACCATCTCTTATGTCATCAATGTTGTGAGAATTTCACCACCTCTTAAGAATTCGTGATACAGTGATGCTTCTGGCCATCACCATTCTTTTCTTGGTCCTCATGTTGAGTGAACTTTGTTGTGCAAATTTAATATCTCTAGCAACACTATTGCTTCAGAGTTATTGGACAATAATTCCAATTTAGTGTGTTGTTGCTCAATCGCCATTCTGATGTTGGTCGTGGAACCCAGACATATTTCAGGTGCACCATTCAACCAATGTTTAATTGTGTATGTTTTCCTCCAACATACATCATTAAGTCATTTGATCTGGCTAATGTTATCTCCTTGTTCACATAGTTGTGGAAATCCATCTTTTTGGAAATCTCAATGGATTGTCGCTGAGTCCATCAGCCACCTCCCCATCCCCTCCAAGGTTTAATGATGAACTCTTGTTTCGGAACTCGCTTCCATAGTTCAATTCCCGAGAATCTTACAATGTCATCTCGACAATTTGTGTTGCACCTTTCTTCTCACGCATCCTGAGTCTGAGTTATCCTAACATGAATCATATCTGGATCTCGGTCAGATAGGATGGTTGAAACATATTTCCAGGACCGAGTAAGGTGATGTCATGCCTAGCACACCTGGTCGGAGCACCTAGTGTTATAGTTCCCTTTTCTGCAAGGCTATCCATTCTTTCATGAGGAAATTGTAAGACTTATTCTACAAGTTGTTCCTGATGGATCCTTCGTGTATCCAGAGTCTGACCTTTGCTTGAATACCTTGTCAATGCTATCTCGAAGCATGTCACTGGTACCCCGATTTTCAATAAGAACATTTGAAGCACAATGCTAAATTTTCTTTATCAATTATCTAAACACCGTTGTATGGGTAATGTCATGAAGTTTCTCTCCCCTTACCTAAAGGGTTTTATAATTTATATCATGTCATGGATATCATGCCCTACTTGTCCGTGGGAAGGATATACCCCTTGAATATGTGTTTTAACACATATTTCCTATACATTGTTCTGTTTAATCTGATAATAACATTTTCCTTTCCATTGTTTGGTTGAACCTTTCTTGATCTATATGATCCAAAAAGAAATATTCTCCTACTTATGTAAACACCTCGGTGTACAATTCTGTCAGCAAGACCCTGTTACCATTGTTGATGACATTCCGGTAGCCACCGATGGACGAGAACTTTTCCTATTGGTCTACCTCGTTCAACGAGAAGGAAAATGTTTCTCTTTGTCCCTCGCCCTTGGTACCGATGTTGTTGCCGACATAACTGACAAGCTATCCTCCGATATGCCTTGCTTACATGATCATGCAAGACATTACCGCCTTCCTACTTTTAACCCACATGGTGGGCCCATAACCCACAGTTCCACATGATCGAAACCTGACTCCGCTATACACCTGTTGTTCTTAAGGTTGTTCCTCGCACTTGGCCTCGTATGTGATTCACGAACCACCTTTCGAGAGATCATCAATTCTGGTATCACACACAATACTTATTCCCATTGCTTTGAACCCCTTTCACGCCATGTTTCAGGCATCGAACGATTGCCTGCCTGCTCGAAACTTCCCATGATACCTCCTTACTTTTCTCTTGATATTTTCTTAAGTTTCAATTCAAGAGTTACTTCCGCCACCTTCCTCGATGTTATTGACCAGATAGTTGACCTTGTAGAGGTCTGTTCTCCCGGAATGCCCACCCTTTATTCTTTCATAAGTACGATTGAGTTCCTGAAGAAAGGATGCTGAATTCAACATGATGACTTGAAGCATAGAAATGAAGACATCAATGTATTGGACCGGCCTCTTCGAGAAGAGCAAGCCAGAATGAGAAGACCCGCTAGATTCGTTACCAAATGTTTCCCCCTTTCTCTACCTCTTAAATCTCGGGATGAGATTTCCTGTAGTGGAGGAGAATTGTGATGTCCGGATAATTAAGCTACAGTAGCCCCCTGCTAATGATGCCACCTCACCTCTATTATTGTTGCTACTCCCTCAATAGTTAAAAACGGTTCAAAAATCAAATTCAAAATATGGCAAATAACAAAAGATTTCAAACATTAAAACAAAAATGTTCGGTTTGTGCCAAATGTTGCACATGTAATTATAGTGCAGAAAACACATTTTTAGAAAATGCTAAAATGCTCTAAAATAAATAAAAGTAAAGAAAATACAAAAACAGAAAACAAAACTAACAAAAAAAAGATAGAGTGGAAAACCCTCTAATCCCCTGGGCCAACCGGCCCAGCTGCAGCCCATAAGGCCCAGCCGCCCCCCTCGCACTCCCTTATCCCCACGGGCACCGAAACCCTACCCCCCACGAACCCCACTCACTCCACCCTCTCTCCCCCGACTGGATCGGGATCGGGCGTCCCCGACCCTGTCGCCGCACCGTCGCAGCCACCTCGTTGATGCCTCATCGCCACCCCCTGGAGGACCACCTCACCGGAACCTCGCTTCCCTGTCTCCCCCTCGTCTGCTTCCCCCACCTCAAGATCTTGATCTGGATCGGCAGGGGGGACGAAGCCGACACACCTCACCGCCTCGACCACTCCTCCTCGCTATACGCCATTGTCGGTGTCAAAACCGGCGGATCTCGGGTAGGGGGTCCCGATCTATGCGTCTTAGGCTGATGTTAACAGGAAGCAAGGGACACAATGTTTACCCAGGTTCGGGCCCTCTCGGCGGAGGTAAAACCCTACTTCCTTCTTGATTAATATTTAAGATATGAGTAGTACAAGAGTTGATCTACCACGAGATCGTAGAGGCTAAACCCTAAGAGCTAGCCTATGATGGTGTGATTGTAATTGTGATCGGCCTTCTAAGGACCATCCTCTCTGGTTTATATAGACACCGGAGAGGGCTAGAGTTTACATGGAGTCGGTTACAAGGAAAGAAATATAATATCCGGATCGCCAAGTTTGCCTTCCACGCAAAGGAGAGTCCCATCCGGACACGAGCCGAAGTCTTGAGTCTTGTATCTTCACGCTTCAATAGTCCGGACAATGTATATAGTCCGGCTGTCCGGATACCCCCTAATCCAGGACTCCCTCAGTAGCCCCTGAACCAGGCTTCAATGACGATGAGTCCGGCGTGTAGTCTTGTCTTCGGCATTGCAAGGCGGGTTCCTCCTTCCGAATACTCCAAGGTTATTATCGAACACGTAGGTCGTGTTCGGATCTGCAAAATGATCTTCACATACCACCGTACAGAGAATGATACTTCAGATGGCAACTTTTTAAACGACGTGACATGTCCTTACGGTCGGGTCATTATTTGAACCGTTTTCCCACAACCAGCCATAACGCGTATTGCGAGGCGGTTTCCTTGACACGTCTTGTGAAAGCAGAGATCGTGTCCCCTTATCATGGGATTATCATCAATACGGGTATGGGTAATCCCCCCGTGCCATCAATCGTGGCTCTTGGGAAGTAAGCGATTCTCAACATGCTAGTGGGGTGGCGCACCGCTTTCGTCGCCTCTATAAAGGGACAAGAGTTCCTCATTCTTACCCACGCCTTCTTCCTCCTTTGCCCACTCTTGCCTCCTTGAGCTCCAGCGCCCTAGTCCTAGTCTTCTCCGCATAGTTAACATGTCCGGAGCTAGAGGTAAATGGGTGGTTTCCACCGTGAAGGAGAAGAATATCGCAAGTCTTCGGGCGGCCGGATACTTGGCCGCAGACATAGCACACCGGTTACCAGACGACGTGCAGGTCATTCCAACACCAGGACCCCACGAGAGGGTCGTGTTCCTTGCCCACTTCGTCCATGGACTTGGGTTTCCACTCCACCCCTTCCTCCGCGGGCTCATGTTCTACTACGGGCTAGATTTCCATGATCTAGCCCCGAACTTCGTCCTCAACATCTCGGCATTCATCGTCGTATGCGAGGCTTTCCTCCGCATCAAGCCTCATTTCGGCTTGTGGCTGCAAATCTTCTGCGTGAAGCCGAAGATCGTGAGCGGCCAGCAAGTGGAGTGCGGAGGAGCCATGGTGGGCAAGATGCCTAACGTCACCTGGCTTGATAGTTCCTTTGCGGAAACCGTGAAGGAGTGGCAGTCGGGGTGGTTCTACATCACCGAGCCACGCGACGCCGACTAGGCGGCAGCCCCCAAGTTCCGATGCAGAACCCCCATGCGGCTCACCTCCTGGGAACAGAAGGGCCTGTCCTGGGGCGAACCTACAGAGCTGACCGGACTCATAAACTGCATCAAGGGCATGAAGGATAAGAACATCAAGCTTGTCAACGTGATCCAGGTCATGCTCGTTCGCCGGATTCTTCCATGCCAAAGGCGGGCATTTAATCTGTGGGAGTTCGTCCCGGGCGAACACTAGATGCTCCAGAGGCTCTTCGGCATGAAGCACAAAAACGCGTGGAAGGTGTTGTTCAAGTCCTCCGAAGTACCTCCCCTCATATCCGAGGACCGTGGGCTCCATACCGCGCGGCATCTTATTCAGGTGAGTTCTCAGGCTGCCACTAGATTCGGTTCTTCCCAATATATTAATGGGAGAGCCTTAAGTAATTGTGCATATTTGTTCAGGATTTTGTGGAGACAGCGGAGCAGATTGACTGTCCGGCTCCGCTGCCAGAAAGCCCAGCTAATGATCTACTAACGAAGATGCTGGTCCCGGCGTCTTACAAGGGGCCAGAGAAGAAGGCCGATAAGAAGGCCCCAAGGATTCGAAAGGGTCTCCGACGCAAGGTTGCGCCAGAAGCCTCGTACGAAGACGACGAGGCACACTCCTCACCCGAAGAGGAAGAAGAAGAAGAAGAAGAGGAGGCCGCCCCATTCGGAAAGGACGGGGGGCCTGAGAGGGCGGACCAGGGGACCAGGAGAGGCCCCCAGCGCAAGGCCATCATACCCTCGTCGTCTGATGACGACGAGGCAGATTCCTCCCGTGGAGGCAGGGGGAAACAAGAAGAAACTCCACCTCCCCGTATTGGGGGGGGGAGAAAAAGAGGAAAGCCTCCCCGGTGGGGGATACTGGGACGTCCAAGAAGGGAAAGGTGTCCCTTCCAGACTACTCCGCCACCGCCGCCGATAGCGAGGAGGAGTGGCTGCCTAGGAAGAAGCCCCTAGTGCGATCGTAAGTACCCGCACTCCAACGTAATTTTGCTTCATAGTTTTGTTATAACACCAAACTTGTATGTAGTCCGGCCAGGGCCCATCCCGAGGTGTCGACTTCGGACGAGTCCTTGAGTGATTCGGCGATGAACTCGCTTCCGACGGCCACTACATCTCAGCCTCTGGACGACACGGAGGTGTTGCCCCAAAGGCTCCCAGAGCGGGGAGAGGTGGATCTGGAGGCGCCCCAAGGCGGCAGTCAAAATGCCGGACACGCGAGGTTCAAGATCCCCGCGGATCGTGTTGGTGAGAGCCGCAGTAAGCCGGACTCTCAGCCGAACACTATTCTGGAGCCTTCAATGGTTTCGGACTTAGGCGGACAACCCCTCGTTAAGGAGGGCGAGCCGTCTGCGCCGAGGACTTCCGCTGCGCCCGAGGCGCCGGATTGTCTGCTGGAAGCGCTTCGCGGCGCTTCCATAGATGAAGAGCATCGTACTCTCATGAGTGCGGTGATTCAGAAGGTCTCGTCCGCCAAGAGCAGACTAACTGAAGCCTACACCAGCCTCCTGACAGGCTTTGAGTTAGTAATAAAAATGTATGAAATTACCACCCGATAGGTAGTAGCCCCTGATACTCTGTTTGGTGTTCGGAAGGAAAAACCAAATGGAGGGTCAATTATAATCCGCAGGAATCTAACAATAAGTTTGAATGTAAATAAGTAGGTTGTGCTGCTTGCCACTGCGGTCCGTACGACCGAGATCGCCGGCCTAAAACAGGACCTGGAGCAGGCGCAAGGAGAGCTCGACCTCATGAGGAGGCAGCTCGAAGAGAGCAAAGGTTAATGATTCCCCTCTCTTATATAATGAATGGTAGAGAAAATTTGATTATGCTAACGACGAAGCGTCGTGATTTGGTAATAGAGGCCACCACCGAAGTGGCGTCTCTCAAGAAAGCGCTGTCCGAGGCCGAACACAAGGCGGCCTTGGAATGCAAGGAGCGCAAAAAGCAAGAAGCCCGAGTGGGCGAGGTACAAGAAGAGCTCCAGGAGCTCGGCAAAAAGTTCGAGTCCGTGGAGCATGAGCTTAAGGCGAAAGAGGCCGAGCTTGCGAAGGCCCTTTCAAGTATGAAAGACGCCAAGGCCGAAGCCGAGAAGGCACAACAGGAAATCCAGGAGGCCAAAAAGATAACGGCGGGTAGGAAATTCTTTATGCAAAGCAAACATGTGGAGGAGGCGTTTCTTTTACTTACCCGAGTCCGAAGCTCTCTAGGGGCATTCGAAGATCTGCCATGCAGCGTAACAGATGCCACGGAGTTCTACCGTGCTCAGGAGGGGAGCTCAACGGAGAAGGTGTTCTGGTCCCAGTATGCTGGGGCCGAACATCCAACACCTCTGAGTGACCAACTAAAGCAGTTGGTCGAACTCCACAGGGCGGCCGAAGTGGCGATGAAAGATTTCATAGTCCGGATGTGGCCTGGTGAGCCCCTGACCACCAGCTACTTTGGCCTGATCAAGCGGATGGTGAATGACTGTCCTCGACTAGAAGTCATCAAGCGATCCGTTTGCATTGAGGGTGCCCGCCGGGCCTTTGCCCGTGCGAAGGTGCATTGGGGCAAGCTTGATGCGGAGAAGCTGGTGAAGGACGGGCCGCCAGAGGGCGAGCCGCATCGCGTTCCGGAGAAGTATTATGATGGCGTTATGAAGGGTGCTCGCCTCGTGGCCAATGAATGTACCAAAGAGATAATTTTTGAATGAATTCACTTCTGTCATGTTGGCAATTTAAAGACGAAGTTACTTGCTCTATGTAGCGCTTTTGTTATTTAAAATATTACCTTCTGTGCGGCTGTTTATCAAATTCTGAAAGTAGGCCAGTCGTCGGCTTCCGTCCCCATGTAACTAGTACTGGGGTGTTCGTGGAAAACTCAGACATTCTTTATCCAAATGTTTGGTCCCTTAAAGAGGTGTCCAGCGCAGCGAACAAGGCAATCGGACTATGCGGCTTTATAACCTTCACTTAGCCATAGAAGTCTACAATTTTAAATTTTAGCGAAACCCCTAGAATCCGGAAGGCCGAATTTGGGCGCTATATACGGCTAGATCGGACGAAGCTGAATTATCGCCAAAAGCGGGAAACTCTTTAAGGATTTTAAGATCTCTAGAACAGCGACCAGCTATCGCCACATCATGCCGGTCAGTTTTCGGCTTTCTCTACTGAGGTGCTCGTCCGGAAGAACCGGGGCACAATCCTAGTAGTTCTCCCTGCGCTACCTTAGCCGATATAACGAAATGTAAGGCACCAAAACAAGGGAGCCGGGCTATCCCAACTGTAGACCCAAGACATGATTCGGAGCTGATGCATATAATGCTATAAGTTCGAGGTGCCGCACTACTGAAAGTGTTCGGACTTATCTTGCCATATTATGGGGCGCCATAAGAAGCCCCTGGCAAACTCAACGTACCAAAGTGTACGGATGCAATATCAAATAGACATTTGTAAGAAAAAAATGCTAAAATAAGAATAATAAGCTGACGCTATATATGATCTCCCATTGATGAATAATACGTTTAAGCGTATGTTTAGAATGAATGCATTAAGCGGAGATAAATATGATCATTTGACATATCCTATCCAAGGGCAGGCTACGTACAGATAGATAAAGCAGGTGTAACGATCATAAATAGATTCCACCTGGGTATTTCCTTCTGTGTGCAAAGCCTGTTGCCTCCTTGGTTTTCTCTCCTATGTAGGTCTGACAATCCGGCTCTTCTGGAGAAGCTGCACTAAAGCAATGTCCTGAAAGGTAAAAGGAAAGGTTACGAAGGTATGTGGCAGTTATGCCGCACTGTTGACTGAGCCACTGCTGCGCCTCCGCCTGTGCCCATTGTATTTTGAGTGCATAATTGTGTACGCATGGCACGAATGCTGCTTTGATGGGATTTGAGCGGAGGCCAGACTGCAAGTCGTGCTCTTAGCGTGCCTGGTGATCCTGTTGCGGGGTGCTCCGACCTTGCTTAACGGTGCTTGAGGTTGTCGTCGTCGGATTGGTGGTTTGCCGGAGGAGGCCACACTGTACTTCTGCCGCAAGGGCTGCAGTATGCTCTTCTGTACAGAGAGAGCGGTCCATGTTTCCGTTGACTGTTATGACCCCGCGCGGGCCTGACATCTTGAGCTTGAGGTATGCATAGTGTGGGACCGCATTGAATTTGGCGAATGCGGTTTGTCCGAGCAGTGCGTGGCAACCACTACCGAAAGGGACGATATCGAAGATTAGCTCTTTGCTTCGGAAGTTATCCGGAGATCCGAAGACCACTTCCAATGTTATAGAGCCCGTACAACGGGCCTTTACTCCAGGAATTATACCTTTAAAGGTGGTTTTGTGGCTTAATCCTTGAAGGATCGATGCCCATTTTGCGCACTGTGTCCTGGTAAAGCAGGTTCAAGCTGCTGCCGCCGTCCATAAGGACTCGCGTGAGGTGGAATCCGTTGATGATTGGGTCTAGAACCAATACGGCCGAGCCGCCGTGACAGATTCTAGTAGGATGATCCCTACGATCAAAGGTGATCGGACAAGCTGACCATGGGTTGAATTTGGGGACGACTGGCTCCATCACGTAGACCTCCCGTAGCGCTCGCTTCCTTTCCCACTTGGGGATGTGAGTGGCGTAGATCCTATTGACCGGTTTCACCTTGGGGGGCGGGGGAATTTCTTCTGTCCCCCCATGTTTGGACGCTGGGGTTCCTCGTCATCGTCGCTGTGCAGCCCCTTGTCCTTTTTTTTGGTGTTTATTTTGCCGGCCTATTTAAATACCCAGCAGTCTCTATTGGTGTGGTTGGCTGGCTTGTCCGGGGTGCCATGAATTTGGCACGAGCGCTCCATTATACGGTCTAGACTGGACGGTCCCTGATTATTTCTTTTGAATGGCTTCTTCCACTGACCGGATTTGGATCCACTGAATCCGGCATTGACCGTCGTGTCTTCGGTGTTGTCGCCCTTGTTCCGTCGCTTGTGTATGTTGCGCCGTAGCTTGCCATTATTGTCACGGACATCTGAAGTGCCAGAATGTGGCTTAGAGCCGCTACGAGCCAACCAGCTGTCCTCGCCTGTGCAAAATCGGGACATTATTGTCGTGAGAGCTTCCATGGACTTGGGTTTCTCCTGGCCGAGGTGTCTGGCGAGCCACTCGTCATGGATATTATTCATGAAGGCCGCCAGGGCTTCGGCGTCCGGACAGTCGACTATTTGGTTCTTTTTAGTTAGGAACCGAGTCCAGAATTTCCTAGCTGATTCTCCGGGCTGTTGAGTAATGTGGCTCAAGTCATCGGCATCTGGAGGTCGCACATATGTGCCTTGGAAGTTGTCGAGAATTGCGTCTTCCAGGTTTTCTCAACTGCCAATGGAATTTGTGGGCAGGCTGTTTAGCCAGTGCCGAGCGGGTCCTTTGAGCTTAAGGGGAAGATACTTGATGGCATGTAGATCGTCTCGGTGGGCCATGTGGATGTGGAGAAGGAAATCTTCGAACCATACCACGGGGTATGTTGTGCCATCGTATGATTCAATGTTTACGGGTTTAAACCCTTCTGGGACTTCATGATCCATCACTTCATCGGTGAAGCAGAGGGGGTGTGCGGCGCCTATGTGCCGGGCTATGTCGTGATGCTGTCTGGCTACGTCTGACTGGTTATGTTCGGCCTGGCCGGATTAGTTGTTTGTGTATCCGGTATGACGGTCATCGTCATGTGCTGTGGGGCGCCCCCGTGATCCATAGATCGATATTGGTTGTCCTGCGGTGTTATCCAGTTTATTGCGCAAGGCCTGAGTATTGGCCCGGGCCGTAGTAAACTGGCGCGGGGGTGCAGGCTGGTATTCGGGCTGATATGCCATTTTATCCTGACCTCGAGGCGGCCGGTCAGCCGTGTGGCGCTCGAGTCCATATTCCTCGGCTGCCAGGACTTCTGTCCATCTATGTGTGAGCAGGTTTTGATCAGCTTGAAGCTGCTGCTTCTTCTTCTTCAGGCTTCTCGCACTGGCAATAAGCCGGCGCTTGAAGCGCTCCTGCTCCGCGGGGTCCTCGGGAACGCCGAACTCGTCGTTGTCGAGGCTAATCTCGTCTTCGGAGGAAGGCATGTAGTTGTCCTCCTCCGAATACCCGTCTGTCGCTTGTTCGACTGGGCTGTCCTGCCCATCTTCCTGCTCGGCCTGCTCGAAGGCGGGCTGTTCGGGGTTGTATTCACCGTCGACACCGTTCGGATCGCTTTCATCTCCGGTGCCGGTATTGCCTTTGCGGGGCTTGGAGCGGCACTGGCGACGCCCATGTTTTGCTTTCTTCTTGGAGGGGTTATCCTCCATTGCCTCATCGCCATTGGTTTCTTTCGGAGTGTCCACCATGTATATATCGCATGAAGAGGTGGCTGTCCACCACCCTGTGAGCGGTGGCTCCTGTACGTCTCCTGCATCGTCATCCATACCGTCGATGTCTTCGAAGTCGAAGTCAAGCACGTCGGTTAAATCATCGACCGTGGCAATGAAGTGGGTGGTGGGTGGGTAGCGAATTCCTTCGTCACCTGCTTCCCACTCAAGCCGTACATAGTTCGGCCCAGAGCCTCCTGACTAAGAGATAGACTTTAGTGAGTTCAGCATGTCGCCAAAGGGCGAGTGCTGAAAGATGTCCGCGGAGGTGAACTCCATTACCGGAGCCCAACCTAACTCGAGGGTATGCGTACTGGAACCAACAACCGGATACGAGTTCGGGGGCCCGGGGTTACATGCCTCTACGGAGGTGAGACCTGTGTTCGGCTCCATCGCCAATGAGTATGCGGCCTACGGGGTCGGGTGCACCCCTCCTTCCTTGGGCAACGCAGCCTGTCCCGGATTTAGATCCGGGGATACTGCAGGGATGATGTCCCGGGTATTGTCCGGCAGCAGGTCTAGGACGTGCTCGTCGTGACTGTCCGGCGCAACTGGCACAGGGCCAAATCCGTCGAAGATCAAGTCTCCGCGAATATCCGCCGTGTATTTCAAGTTTCCGAACCTGATCTGGTGGCCAGGGGCGTAGCTGTCGATCTGCTCCAGATGGCCAAGCGAATTGGACCGCAGTGTGAAGCCGCCGAACACAAAGATCTGTCCCGGGAGAAAAGACTCATCCTGGACCATGTTGTTGACGATTGAAGACGCCATCAAGCCTCGAAGCGACGACACAAAGGAACTCTCTAAAAGCTCCAATGTCGGTGTCAAAACCGGCGGATGTCGGGTAGGGGGTCCCGATCTGTGCGTCTTAGGCTGATGGTAACAGGAAGCAAGGGACACAATGTTTACCCAGGTTCGGGCCCTCTCGACGGAGGTAAATCCCTACTTCCTGCTTGATTAATATTGAAGATATGAGTAGTACAGGAGTAGATCTACCACGAGATCATAGAGGCTAAACCCTAAGAGCTAGCCTATGATGGTATGATTGTAATTGTGATCGGCCTTCTAAGGACCATCCTCTCTGGTTTATATAGACAAAAGAGAGGGCTAGGGTTTACATGGAGTCGGTTACAAGGAAAGAAATATAATATCCGGATCGCCAAGCTTGCCTTCCACGCAAAGGAGAGTCCCATCCGGACACGAGCCGAAGTCTTGAGTCTTGTATCTTCACGCTTCAATAGTCCGGATGATGTATACAGTCCGGCTGTCCGGATACCCCCTAATCTAGGACAGCCTCAGCCATCGCTGTCGTTTTCGTCAACGCGGTCGTCCCTGGCTTCCTCCCGATCAATGCTTCCCCCGAACCCTACATGCCCGTTGTGAGATCCTATCGATTTCCCCTCTGATTCTCCATCGATTTCATGTCGCATCACCGATGCTTGCGAGCGCCGAGGTCCGCCATCCGCCATGGCCGATGGGCTCGAGCATCGGGTGCTCCTTTGCCTAAACGCGCGCACGCGCTCTTGATCCTGTATGCCTCTATGTTGGGAACGCGACAGAAAACGAAAATTTTCGGTATAGCGAGCACGCCCAGGACCACTCTAGAGAATGCATACAAGGTTTGATATGTTCCATACCGACTCGAAGCGCATCGGAAGAAGTGTCGATGGAGATCGTTTGTGCAGATCCCCACAACTAGGATTTACAGCCTCCCAACCGCGAGGATGTACTCCCTCGCCGGACAGCCCTTTGGGAGGCGGTCGGACAGTCCCCCGGACGATGTCGCGGACAACCCTTCAGGAGGACCCTTGAAACTCGAACGGAGACTCGGACAGCCCTTCGGGAGGATACTCGAACAGCCCCTCGGGCAAAATACTGAAACTACGACCTCTCTACGGGGTTGCACACATACGGTGACAGCTATCCGGCAGGGCTTCGCCGTCCAGAACTAGTTCCTGTCGGAACCCAGACAACCTTACGGCTCTACGAAACTCTTTTCGTGGGAGGGAGAGAAGAAGCCAGATAATGCATCGCATGTGTATGAGAGAAAGGGATGAATATATGGCAGCCCTTACCCCCTCCATTTATAGCAAAACCAAGGGGTAGTGCTAAGGGAGTCCTGGATTAGGGGGTCCTCGGACAGCCGGACTATATACTTTGGCCGGACTATTGGACTATGAAGATACAAGATTGAAGACTTCATGCCGTGTCCGGGTGGGACTCTCCTTTGCATGGAAGGCAATCTTGGAAATTTGGATATGTAGATCTCCTTCTCTGTAACCGACTCTGTGTAACCCTAGCCCCCTCAGGTGTCTATATAAACCGGAGGGTTTAGTCCATAGGAAGACAGACAATCATAATCATAGGCTAGCTTCTAGGGTTAAGCCTCTATGATCTCATGGTAGATCAACTCTTGTAATACTCGTATCATCAAGATCAATCAAGCAGGAAGTAGGGTATTACCTCCATCGAGAGGGCCTGAAACTGGGTAAACATCGTGTCCCCCGCCTCCTGTTACCATTGGCCTTAGACGCACAGTTCGGGACCCCCTACATGAGATCTGCCAGTTTTGACAGCGACATTGGTGCTTTCGTTGAGAGTTCCACTGTGTCGTCACGATAAGTCTTGATGGCTCCTTCGATCATCTTCAACGATACGGTCCAACGTGAGGTTTTCCTTCCCAGACAGATCTTCGTATTCGGCGGCTTCGTACTGCAGGCCAACTCGCTTGGCCATCTGGAGCTGATCAATAGCTACACCCCTGGCCATCAGGTCAGGTTTGGAAACTTGAACTATACTGCTGACATCCACAGAGACTTGATCTTCGACAGATTCGAGCCCATGACAGGTGCGCTGAACAGTCACGACGAGCATGACTTAGATCTACCACCAGACAGTGTTTGGGAGATCACACCTGCGGCTGCCCCCGGCCTTCAATCCGGAGAAGATCGTGCCATCCGAGGACGGGCGGATGGACCCCGCCACGGTGGCCGCACACTCAGCAGAGATAGAGCCGAACACTGACTTCATCTCTTATGAGTCCGGTGTCATCGGTCCCTCGGACTCGTCTCCGTCCACAGGCTCCGAACCGCGTATGTCCGTGCCTATCAAATCTGATTGGGCACAGATCATGGAGTTTAACTCCGCGGATATCTTTTAGCACTCGCCCTTAGGCGACATGCTAAATTCATTAAGGTCTCTCTCCATGTCAGGAGACTCTTGGCCGAACTATGTCCGGCTGGAGTGGGAAGCGGACGACAAAGAAATTCGTTACCCACCCACCACCCACTTAATAGCCCCTGTCGATGACTTAACTGACGTGCTTGACTTCAACTCCGAAGACATCGACGGTATGGACGACGATGAAGGAGAAGAACAGGAAGCACCGCCCTCAGGGCGTTGGACAGCCACCTCATCATATGATATATACATGGTAGATACCCCCAAAGAAAGCAAAGGCGATGATGCAACGGAGGATAATCCCCTTGAGAAGCAATCTAAGCACCTACGTCATAGGCGTCGCTCTAAGCCCCGCCATAGCAAAAATAGCGATACTGGCACAAGAGATGATAACAATACGGATGGTGGCGAATACGAAAACAATCCAGCCCAGCCAGGCTTCGACGAGGCCGAGCGGAAGGATGGGCAAGCTAGCCCTAAGGAACATGCAACAGATGGAGAATCAGAGGATGACAAGTACATGCCCCTCTCCGAAGACGAAGTAAGCCTTGGCGACGAAGAATTCATCGTGCCTGAGGACCCCGTCGAGCAGGAGCGCTTCAAGCGCCGGCTTATAGCCACTGCAAAAAGCCTGAAGAAGAAGTAGTAGCAGCCTCCAGTTGATCAAGATCTTCTAACTGATAGATGGACCGAGGTCCTGGCAGCCGGGGAATACGGACTCGAGCGCCCTTCCAAAAGTTATCCAAAGCACAGGTTGCCACCTCAACTAGAGGAGGAGGCATCAAAGCCTACACTAGCAGCGCATGATGCGGCTGACCGGCCACCTCATGCCCGCGACAAAGCGGTGTTTTAGCCCGAAGTCCAGCCCGCACCCCGACACCAAACAAGCAAAAGCACGAAGGGCCGGGGCTCCACACATGAACTGTGAGACAAATTGAAAAACAAAGCAGGACAGTTAAGATCGATCTAGGGATCACGGGGGCGCGCCCCAACGCATGATGATGACCGTCATGCCAGATATACCAACAAATCCGGCCGGACCGAATACAATGTAGCCCGGCACAGAGGCGCCGCACACCCCCAGTGCTTCACTGATTAAGTAATGGATCATGAATTCCAGGAAGGGTTTAAACCCGTGAACATTGAATCATATAATGGTACTATAGACCCCACGGTATGGATGGAAGAGCTCTTCCTCCACATTCACATGGCCCGCAGAGATGATCTACACGCCATCAAGTACCTCCCACTAAAACTCAAGGGACCAGCTCGACATTGGCTGAATAGCTTGCCGACAAACTCCATCGGGACTTGGGACAACCTGGCAGACGCATTCCTGGACAACTTCCAGGGAACTTATGTGCGACCACCGGATGCTGATGATCTAAGTCACATAACCCAACAGCCCAGAGAGTCAGCCAGGAAATTTTGGACTCGGTTCCTCACTAAAAAGAACCAAATTGTCGACTGTCCGGATGCCGAAGCCCTAGCGGCCTTTAAGCATAACATCCGTGATAGTGGCTTGCCCGACATCTCGGCCAAGAAAAGCCAAACTCCTTGGTAGCCCTCACGACACTCATGACCCGCTTTTGTGCAGGCAAGGATAGCTGGTTGGCTCATAGCAACAACACAGCAAGCAATCCTGGCATATCAAAAGCCAGAGATAGCAACGACAAATCACAACGCAACAAACACAAGCGTTGCAAAAACGGTGATAGTATCGAATACACGACAGTCAATGCCGGATTCAGTGCCTCTAAGTCCGGTCAGCGGAAAAAGCCATTCAAAAATAACAATTCGGGCCTGTCCAGTTTGGACCGCATACTCGGCCGTCCATGCCAAATTCATGACACCCCAGGAACACCAGCCAATCATACCAGCAGAGAATGCTGGGTCTTTAGACAAGCCGGCAGGTCAGGTGCCGAAAACAAGGGGAAGGGGTCTCAAAGCGACGATGACGACAAGGAGCCCCGATCACCGAATATAGGAGGGCAAAAGAAATTTCCCCCGTAAATCAAAACGGTGAACATGATAAACGCCACCCACATTCCCAAGCTAGAACGAACGTGCACTCTTAGGGATGACGACTTAACGGATCCAGTCGCCCCACAATACAACCTATGGCCGATCACCTTCGATCGTATGGATCATCCGGCCAATACCAATTAGGGCAATCCAGCCGCACTCGTCCTTGACCCAATAATTGATGGATTCCGCCTCACACGAGTCCTTATGGATGGAGGCATCAGTCTAAACCTGCTATATCAGGACACAATGCTCAAGATGGGTATCGATCATTTGATGATCAAGCCCACTAAAACCACCCTTAAAGGTGTTATACCAGGTGTGGGGGCCAGTTGTACAGGCTCCATCACTCTGGAGGTAGTCTTCGGATCACCAAACAATTACCGTACCGAAGAGTTAGTCTTCGACATCGTCCCCTTTCGTAGTGACTATCAGGCACTGCTCGGACAAACCGCGTTCGCTCGGTTCAACGCGGTTCCACATTATGCCTACCGTAAACTCAAGATGCCCGGTCCGCACGGCACCATCACAATTAATGGCAGGGACGAACTTCCCCTCACCGCCGAAGAGTCTACCGCCGCTTTAACAGCAGAAGCAACGAGTGACACCTTTCAATCGAACCTCAAGTCGACGGCCGAGCTCCCGGACACCGCCAAAGGAGTCCGAACTACTGCGCGGCAGGATAGCCCGGCTCGTACAAAGCTCAATTAAACACTCCGTCAAAATTTAAGACATGCCACATACTGCGGCTCAATTGCTCTGTGGCACACGAACATTTCTTACATTCTCTTTGCAGGTTCACCTTTGCGTAGGCCAGGAGTGATGGCGTGGAAACAATTCGAACTGTAAGGGAATCTTTAGATATTCCCCTCGATGACCATCCGACCACACTTCGGATCCACATACAACTTCTTCCTGCCTGGTCTCAGCAGGTTCTACAGTCATATTTCTTTTTACCACATTACCTGTACTCATACGCATCGACGTATTATTCAAATAGAACATGTGGATTTATATGATGCTTATCCGCCATTGTTTCTTACTAACACCCTTTGTAAAAACGGCATCTGTACATCGCAATATGCATTAATATGCTAGGGGCTTCATCATACCCATAATACGACAATAAAAGTCCGAACACCTTCATCGACGTTCGGCACCCCGAACTTATAGCATTATATGCATCAGGTCCGAATCATGTTTGGGGTCAATAGTTGGGTTTGCCCTGCTCCATGTTTTGGTACCTTACGTTCCGCTATATCGGCTAAGGTAGCACAGGGAGAACTATTGCGATTTTGTCCCGGTTCTTCCGGATGAGCACCTCAATAGAGAAAGCCAAAAACTGACTGTCATGATACGGCGAGAGCTGGTCAGCTGTTCAAGAGGTTGTAAAATCTTTAAGGATTTATTCCGCATAATGCCATATCCAATGCAGCGTGCGATGGAACGGTTTTTCTTCCGATCAGGTGCTTATAGAGCCCCTCGTGTGGTCTTCCGAACACCAGGGGCTGCGCCTACCTTCCTTTTGTCAAACTCCTATGGCTAAGTGAGAGTGATAAAGCCCTATAGTCCGATTGCCTGGTTCGCTGTGCTGAACACCTCCTTCAAGGACCCAAAACTAGGATAAAGAGTGCTCAGGTCTATCCCGAACACCCCCGTACTTACTACATGGGGGCAGAAGCCTACGACTGGACAACTCTCAAGATTAATATATAAAATGGCAGCACAGGAGGAAAAACATTCAAATAATAGGCAATAAATAATAGAAATGACCTTGTTCAAACATTACAAAGGACAACATGACTGGATTCATGGAAATATAATGTCCTTGGTGGATTGCTCCGCCGCAAGGCGGGCTCCTTTGAAGACACCATCATAATATAATTTAGGCTTGCGGTGCTCCTTCCCCTCCGGCGGTCCCTCGGTCATCAGCTTTTCCGCATCCATCTTCCCCCAGTGCACCTTTTGCGCGGGCGAAGGCCATTCACGCACCTTCCATACAGACCGACTGCTTGATGACTTCGAGTCAAGGGCAGGCACTCACAAGCCGCTTCACGAGCCCGAAGTAACTGCTTGGAATCGGCTCGGAGGGCCATAGCCGGATAATTAAATCCTTCATGGCTAGCTCGACCGCCTTATGGAGTTTGATCGGCTATTCAGTCGATCGGCAAAAGGCACCGAATAATTTGCTGCCAGATATTGCATCCAGAAGAGCTTATCTGCAGTGTTCCTTTCTTCAGCTCGGTAGAATTGGGCGGCATCAGATATGCCGCGTGGTAGCTCCGCAAAAACCCCTGGAGAAATCAGAATTCAAATTATCAACTTGATTTTCTCATTTCAACTACCCGCTTTGTATAGAAAAAGCCTTACCAGCCGCAATCTTCCTTGCCTCCTGGATTTCCTTCAGGGCAACTTGGGCTCCCCCCGGGCATCACTTGCGACTTGGCAACCCTTGGTGAGTTCGGATTCTTTCTCTGATAGACTCTGCTCCAAGGTCTTGCATTTCTTCACGGCCTCTTGAAGCTCTTGCTCAACCTCGATAACCCTTGCATCGTGCTTCTCATGAAGGACCTGCTCTACGGCTGCCTTTTTCTCGGCCTCGGCCACAGCCTTCTTAAGAGCCTCGACTTCGGTCATCGCCCCTAGAGCAAATCTTGAAAAATACTTTTATCATACTAAAAAATTCGTTCGCATTGAACGCAGGCACGGTCTGTGCATACCTTGTTGATCCTCCAACTGCCTTTTCAACTAGCCAAGTTCTTCTTTGGCCCTCTCTAGACTTTGATTCATTCCGGAGACCTCCGCAGCATGAGAGGCGGCTTTCGCTACAGACGCCTGATTATAAAAGAAGAGAGAAAGACTCATTCAAGTGAGTCTCCTTCGAACATAAATTTGATCCTCTGTCCAATTCTTTCTTTCACCGAACAGTGCATCAGGGGCTACTATCTATACTATGACTCTTCGGCACCTTATAAAACATACCTCAAAGCCTCTTGTAAGGCTAATGCAGGCTTCATCCAGTCCACTCTTAGTGGACTGAATCTTCTCAATCACCGTGCCCATAAGGGCACGGTGTTCATCAAAGATGGAGGCGCTTTTTAGCGCCGCCGATAAAGTATCCAGCACCTCTGGTTGGACAGAGGTTGCCGGTGGAACAGGCACACCCCCTCCAGTCGAGGGAGGCCGCCTGCCGGATTCTGTAGCCGTTTTGGTCTCCAGAATCGCGTTCGGGTGGGGGCCGAATTCAAGATCGCCCCCGCCGTTGACGTCCATGGGAGCCTTCTCTCCCATGTGTTCGGCTCCTAAAGTTTGACCCCCTGGCGCCGCCTTTACGATCTCCCCCCTTCCTTGGTCTGGGTCCTTCTAGGACGAAACATCGGTGTCATTCACATGTTTTCGGGTAGGGTCCTTCGGGGGTGTCCCGCTCTCCATAGCATCTGAACCCAGGAAATCCTCCGACGAGGATTGTTCGGTGCGGGAGCTCGCCGGACTACAAAGAAGTATGGCTCGGATTAAAATATAATGCCATGACGAACCTGGACGCATAAGCATGTTCGGACTTCATATACTTACGAGTTCACCAGGGGCTGGGCCCTAGGATCCCACTCCATGCTGCACTACAAAAAATACACTTCCGTGATGATACGTGTTTGTCATAGTAAGTTGCCTTTTCTATCATGCATGTACATCCATGATGATTTTATGACAGAATCGAGATAGTCATACCTGTGCTGTCGTAGAAGTGTTCCATGAAATTACCAAAATTATCATCACGGAAGTGTCTACTTCCATGACGATAAATCGCGCGTCACAGAAGTGCTTTCGTCAAGGGTGACCGACACGTGGAATCCACCATAACGGAACGCCGTTAAGCTATCGGGTCCAGTTTTGTATCCGATAACCCATTAACAGCCCCGACCTGTGGGGATTTTCCATGTGTAAAATCATCATTGGATGGAGGAAACACGTGTCAGCTCACCGTTGGGACAGATGTCATCCACTCATTGGACCGAAGGCGCCTATGATACGTCGACACGTGGCACGGCCCAACAAAGGCCCATTCCTTTGAAAAGGCCAGCCCGTTTGACTTGGTCAAAAGGTGGCGGGCCGGCCCACGGAAAGCCTATTAACGGCCTGTTCGCATATAGCCCATTTACAGCCCGCTAACACAGGGCTCGTTACGACCTCTCCGAATTAGGCCCAGTAGCTTCATCTGGGCCGTCCAATATGATTCCAGCCCATTTTAACTTCTGGCCCATGTGTGGCCCATGACTTCTTTCGACCCATATGAGGCCCTTTGTAACTCTTGGCCCATTAACGGCCCGTTGTGAAACTGGCCCGTAATGAACAATGTATCACTTTATACCCATTAACGGCCCATTATTCCATTCGGCCGTTTCCAGCCAAAGTTATCTTTCGGCCTTCTTAGGGCCCATTGGTTCTTGGGCTCATTTGCAGCATTTGGTTACATACGGCCCATTACTGTCATTTTCTGTTTGTGGGCCAAATTCAGCCCGTTATTGCAGTCGGCCCGTTTGTGGACCGTTAGTACATTGGGTCATTTTCATGTCAAAAAAACCCATTGGGCTGTTTTCATAAACTTATCAAATACGGCCTATTAACGGCCCGTTATGGTCCACGAACAGTAGAACCCATGATTGGCGGAATGACGATACGCCCCGTAGAAGGCCCATGGATCGTACGGCCCGTATGAGGCCCATGGATCGTACGGCCCGTAGAAGGCCAGTGGATCGCACGGCTCGTGGAAGGCCCGTGGACCCTACGTCTCGTAGAAGGCCCATGGACCCAACGACCCGTAGAAAGCGCATGAATCATAAGGCCCATAGAAGACCCGTATAGAAGGCGAATGGATCCTAGAGCCCGTATAGAAGGCCAATGGATCCTACGGCTGGAAGAAGGCCCATGGAACATATGTCCTGCAGGAGGCCCATGGTTACAACAGTCCGTGTGTTGCCATGATTATTTTGGCCTAGTTACCAAAAATAGGCTATTGTGGCCACTAGAAAAACATAGAAAAAGAACTGCAGTGACTACAAGCAAACAACTAAACAAGACAATAAGGAAATAAATAAGCAAGCAATAAACGCTAGCCTATTACTGCTATTACACATATTACATCCACTGGGCATCAAAGTTCGCCACCAGTGCAAATATAGGGAACGAAGCAGCATATTACATACACTGGCCGTCAAAATTGGCCACCAGTGCAAATAAACGCGGCAGCAAAACAAGAGCATAACTGAAACAACTTCAGAAGAGCTCAAGAAACATTATCCTGGGTATCCACCATGCTGGCAATAAGCTTAGCAAGCTTATTATCTTTGTCTTGTTTGGTGCTAAAATCCTCCAACGCTTGTTGTTGCACCAGGAAGTATGCATTTGAATGCTCCAGGGACTTCCGCGGTCCTTCCGCTTCTTGTCACAGCACAGCTGATCGATGTCTTTCAGCTTGCAGTTGAGACTCAAGAAACCGAACTGATTCAGACAATGAGTTTGAATAGCTTGTGCAAGCGGTAGTGGCCAGTAACTCAAACACTAAACCAGGACAGGACTTTGGGGTTGTCTCGCTATCTTCAAGATGGTCTTCCTTAGCTGTTTTATCAGCTTTGTTGGAGACCAACAAGGATGTGTCACTATCCTGAACCTTATCTGCATTACTTCCTTTAACATTGCTTAATAAGGCACTCTTCCCCAATATTCTGTCAGCATTCTAAAAGAAGAAACAAGCAGACACATAACAAGTTTAGCATGTACTAGTATATGAAACTCATTTCGGTGAACCAGTTCATTAGTAAGGTGGACAGGATTAAACTACCAAGTCTTTTATTGCCAAGTACTAGTACATAATAAAAGCATCAAACAAACATATATCTATGTCCTATGGTCACTTCATTGTCTTGCCAAATCAAAATAGACACACGGTTCAAATGTTATTAGTTCAAGACAAAGCAGCAGTGATAGAATACAAAGCGTGGGAAACTACACGACACAACAAGATTTCAGATGGGTACCACAGGTCTACATGTACAACAACACTATTGGCTCTGTTGTGATGCTAGTAATGTGCATGATATGCAAGTCAACTGTATACACAATTGAAATTGAAATCAACAGAGCTACTGATAAGAGCAAACCTGTTAAAGAAACATGCCTGAATATACATGCTGTGCCATTGGAGTTTCGTTTGGATCCCTCAATTTAAAAATAAGTTTCTTTGAGTAAATACAGTGATACAAGAGCAAAGCAATCATAGTTAAAAAAGGCGCGCCTAAGCGAGCGCTTAAGCGCGCCTAGGCTCTATGCGTTGGCAAACCACATTGCGCAAAACTATGCTTAATCTGTGCATAACTGCGCATAAGCATGCGCTTTAGTCAGTAAAGCGCAAGGCGGTGGCAAAACACACAATTAATTTCTAGGTCTTTTTTGAACTATGATAGCAATGGAATCTTAAATTAGAACAGTTGTTCTTCAGGTTTAGGCACTTGTTCTACATGAACATAGTATAGTAAGACGCAAGAATATAATACTTAAAAATAGAAAATGAGCTCATAGACCTTACCACATTCTTGGTTCGGAACCAGTACAGAACAAGGTGTTCCCGGTCATCGTCCAGTAAATGTGTCTCAGGAGAACGTAAGGGAATTTGATGAGTTTCTTTGCCGATGAAGTACATTTTCTTCAGGTAATTCCGATACTGCCACCAAGCATTCTTGAAGATAGCAGAGGTATTAGCATAGGTTACCTCATCCTGAGTTTCCAAAAATGGGAAAATTTGCTATATTATGACCATCATGGAGGTAGGATGTATGGGACGAAGCAAAGTAATTGCCATGAATATCATTACTTACACATAACTCCTGGACAAACACCTTCAACTGGCATTTTCCTTCATCTTCAGTATAATATTTCCAATATGGTAAGATGCGCACATGCGATTTAACAACATCAAATGCGATAGATGCTAAACTACGACTAGCTGGTTGTGCTTCCTCCACAGGAATAGGCATACTAACTAGTGGAGTTGGGATTCGCCGTGATAGTACTGGCCCTTTCGGCACTGGAGCAGCCTTACTAACTGCCCTTGTTTGGGAGCTCTGTGGTAGAGATGGTGATGTGTCAACAGGAACTGGGTTAATATTGGCTGGGGTTGGGGTTAGATTGGATGAAGCTGGTTCTCTGTCCATCGCAGTAGGGGTACAATCTGCGAGAGTTTGTGTTATGTGTGGTAGGGCTGGTTCTTATGCATGTACAATCGGGGTGCTATCTCCACCAAGAGGTAGCACTGTTTTATTTGAAGACCGTGTTTTTAGTCCACTAGATACTGGCATGACCCGCTCCAATTCAAATGGCTGATAAACAGGAAACATATTTGAACGTCCAAACATTGTATGACAGACAGAAGCAATAGATAGTGTGGAAAAAAGAGGGCATGAAATAGTTGCATGTATATTGTTTAACTAAAACGGACAGCATGACATAATTTCACATATATGATGTCTATCTAAACTGGATAGCATAGCATAACATAATTCAAAGATATGATGAATAACAAAATAGGATCGCATGACATAATTCACCTACATGTTAGCTAAGTAATCAGGATCGCATCATTTAATTCACACATGTGATTTATATGCTAAACAGAGGGCATTCGATATGATGTCTGAATTAAGAACATGGTGTTGAATATTGTGTATATGATGTCTAAACTATGCAATGCAAGACACCATATGCATGATATGAGAAGTATACCCGTGCCAAGTTAGAGCATACACCTCGGTGGGGGAATAGGACTGGTCATCTGTCTCTGAATCCATCTCTGAGGAGCTATCGGGACCCAACAAGAGATCTTCTTTGACAGGTAGCACTATCTGCTCTGAAGGCCTTGTTTTCACTCCAGATTTTTCCATCTCCCACCCAAATGGCTGATTCACAGGAAGAGTAGTTTAATGTACAAACATTGTCGACAAATGGAAATGTAATGAAGAAAAGGATGGGCAAGATATCATTCAAATATATTATGCCTGGTTAAACAGGATGGCATTGCACATTTCACATATATTATGGCTGGCTAAAAGACATGAGACTGCATAATTCCCATATATGATATAGAAACTAAACAGGTGGCATTACAGAACATGTCTAAACTAAGCAGATGACATATATGATGTCAAAAGTAGGCACTGCAAGGCAACATATCCATGATATGACTAACATCATCATGCCAATGTAGGGAAAACACCTTGGGGTTAAGTAGGAGTGGTCAGCAGCGTCTGAATCCGCCTCAGAACAGATATTTTCCTCTGGATTACAATCTGGAGACGGGTGGGGAGGGTTTGCCATTGAACCCACCATTGAGCAATGTCTCCATGACATTGTATTGCTGCAAAACTCTTTTATTTTTTTCTACATGTTCAACATGACTGTGTACAATATCTGACATGCATACAAAACAATATGGTGAGATTATGTAAGGAGAGCATGCAGAAATTTAGAGTGATGGTAACAACCAGTGGATGGATCCAAAAATAATGATAGCAGGCTGATGATTGCTTTAATTTAATAAAAAGACAGATGATGATTGCTTTACTATTTGTTTCCCACCCAAGATGAACAACATAGGCATACCCTAGGTGAACCGGATATTAGACAGACAGACTATTCATTGCTGCCTCGATATGTGCCCCACAACTAATTTAGAACTCAAGTTTGAACATTAATTTGAACCTGACTCAAGTTAGAATATTATTGTGACACTAATGCACTTGGTCTTGTTTTCATGCATAGGATTTTGAAACGTAGGTCCAGGTGGATGTTTTGCTTCATTCCTTTCAACGAAATGCAGGAATAATTGAATAGTAGAGTGCCATTGGAAAATTCCCTATTGCTATGTTTTTCCGTTGGACCAAAATATCCCTAATGGATCGACATGAATGTATAGTAATAAGTGATGCAACAAGTGTACAACCTCTTTGCTGTAGCCGTGTAGACCTCGGGATCATTGGGTTGGTTGCTGAAGTAGTTGAGGAAGACGTGGCTTTCTGAGGTGTGGATGAAGATCTGAGGAATCTGTAGACAACATCCAGGGCACTGCTCTATTGTGATGGATCATTCTGTCGTTGGAGCAGCTCTGGTGAGCCGTAAGACATCAAGGCTGAAGCCGCACAAGACATACATCGTCAATCTCAAGTGGTATTCTAATAGCATCTCCGATAGATGATGTAAAATTGATGTAAAATTTACATCACCGAAAACCACCTGACTATAATAGATGAGGTAAAAACTGTTGACTCTGAACTTAACTGTCGAAACTGAAACTTACTATGGAATCTGAATGTTACTGTCGAAACTGAACGCAATGGTAGCAGAGAGGCACTTGACATGTAGTTTAGGGAGGGCCTGCAGTTCATCTTCAACCAACATCCCCCTGAGCCGCCAGCCACCACCGGCCGAACCGCCGGCCCTAGCGTCGCCTCGCCGCCCCGAAACAACTCCCCACCGCCGCCCCGGTCAGCCCTCTAGGCCCCCAGCCCCCACCCTGAACCCCAAGATAGATAGTGTGGTACCTCTCCATCGAGCCCCCGTCCCCGCTGCGGGTGGTTCTTCCTTAACTCCCTGAAAATCGACTGACCCAAAAGTCGATTCAGTTGACTGAAGTGTGGCTAAATCGGAGCAGAGCAGCAGCACGAGCGAGGGGGAGAGCTGCAGCAGCAGCGCGAGCGAGCGTGCGAGAGCCGGAGCAGCAGCAGCTGGGCGAGCGAGCGATCGAGCGAGAGCCGGAGTAGCAGCAGCAGCGCGAGCGAGCGAGCGAGCGAGAGCCGGAGCAGCAGCAGCAGATCCGGATGGTATGGGCGCCGACACCGAAGGGGCCTCGCACTGGGGGAGAGCTGCCGTTGAGATGTCGCCCGCAGCGCTGGCTTCAAGGTAGCCGCTCCATGGGGGTGCGTGATGGAGCACCGTCAGCATCGCGAGGTTGAGTTAAGGAGAAGGTGCAGCGCGATGAGTGTACAACCTCTTTGGTGGCACCGAGTAGGCCTCGGCTTCATCCGAGGAGTCGGTGACGATGCTGCGGTTTCGGTGGATCAGGTTAAGGCGGCGCTGTAGGGATGGAGCAGCCGCGATAGACGAGACGATTGTCGGAGCAGCTCCTTGGAGGTGGAGGACGGGGTGGCTAAAGCGGCGGGACGACGAGATGGACGACGGATCCTCATCCGGGGAGGTGGATGAGGGACATCGAGCTGTTGCGGTGGACGACGTCGTCGTGGAAGAAGGTCCGGCTGGGTAGCGGTGAGGTGGCAGACGGAGGAGGGTGGGGTTTCGCGGCTGGAGCGGAGAGGTTGTGGCGGCCTGGGATTTCGAATGGCGAAAAGGGGGCGATGGGAGGGGGTAAAGCATGACATAGGGACGCGCTTGTCCAAAATGTAGGGTGTGTTACAAAAGTACTGCCCACTGATTTGAACTAGCGGCCCTTTTGGCTCAGGGTTAGAAGGGGGATTTCACGTGTCGGGATTTGGCAGCTGGAGGGAGTTTTCGCGCGCATTGTAATTTCGGGATAGCAAGGCGCGGGTTGTGAAGGCGCCAGTTTTGGGATCAGGATATCTGAAATTTTGGGATATAACAAGGCGCGGGTTGAATTTTCGGGAAAATCCTAACGTGTAGTAGTATTCTACTCGTAAGTACCAAATCAATTCGCACTTCCCTCAACCAAAAAGAAAACAAAAAAATTTTAAACCATTCACACCACACAAAGAGAGAGTCTTGCCCCATTTTACTATACAAATGCTATTCAAAGCTACTCCCTGCTTCCATCTATATAGGGCCTAATGCGTTTTTCGATGCTAACTTTGACCAAATATTAGAGTAATAATATATGACATGCAACTTTCACAAAGCACACCATTAAATTCATCTGTGAAAGGTTCTTTCAATGATATAATTTCAACACAGTGTGCATGTCATGTACTATTAATCTTGTCAATAGTCAAAGGCGGTCTTTAAAAACTCAGTATGCCCTATATAGATGGAAGGACGGAGTATGAATCCATGTTATGTCCAATTAAATTTTTTCGGTTGCTATATAATGCATGTAACCTACTCATACCAACATTTTAGTGCATTCCAAATGTCTATACTACCTCTGCAATTCGAACTAAATTTGAATTCGTTTATCTATTTCAATAAGAATCTACAATCATGATTGTTGCCAACTTCAACCATCATTCGTGTATTACCTTAACAACACACCACATGATTACTATAGAGATAGATATGAACTATGTGTACTACATGAACTCGAATTATATTTTTTGAATACACTTGATGTTGATTACAAATAATAGTACATTTGATGTACTAACTATATATTCATAATCTAAACCATGTTCCATACGTACACCGTGTTTATCACACAAAGAATAGTGCCCCACCCCCTACATTATGACAAGTATTTAGACCTGAGCTACAAAAGCCACACATTAGCCCAAATTATAATAAATGTTCTATATATTATACATAGTACTAGCAAGATGCCCATGCGTTCCATAGAAGATCAACATGATCAAGGGGCCTAATTTGCAAATGTGGAGAGGGGTGTGGGTATCTTTTCTCAAAATTGCCATAGTTTCCTTCCTATCCGCCAGATATAAATCGGACGGCCCATATTGCAGGATGGCAGGCACACCATCATCAACAACTCTGTTTTTTATAAGAAGTAGAGATAAAATATATTATATGTAGTATAACATGTTCATAACCACACCATGTGTATCACCGTTATATATATTCACACATATGTCGGTTTAAAACACTATGATAAATGCTGCAAATATCTGAATTCGCTTTCTATAGTGAAGTATGATCTCTGTTCGTATTTTACACCCACACAATCCTGTTGTCTTTGTAGCTAGCGCTAACTTTCACTCGTGCATGCACACGCCCGCATCCCTCTCACCCTCCCTCAGCATTCTCTAGCTCCATCGCGCAAATTTGTCTTTTCACTTTAGGTCTTTCACCCACAGTGTGTGTAGGCCCCCCAGCTCCTTCTTTATGGCACACATCGATCGATATGCCTCTCTAGCCAGGTGTGCCTAGCACAAACACAAGCTTCCCCTCTTCTAGTATCACCATCCATGCCTCACTCCTACCACTCTTTTCATCAATCTCGTACTCACACACTCCTTCCCCCTCGATATAGTATGCCTCTCCTACCACCTCCTAGATGCATCCCTCTCTCTCTATCCTTGTCCACGTGCCTCATTTGCTTCTAACACAAACATGCATGTATACCGATCGATCTCACAACATATACCTAGATAGACTTTAACTATCCCCTCCCACATCGATCGATGTACCTCACAAGTTATGTCTCTCCTTTCTCTAACAAAGGGCGATTGATCTTCCTATATAGTTACGTTTGCTTACCATAGCCATATCGTCCTCCCTCATCATTCGTGCATGCCTCCTGACCCGTCTCTCACACGCACATGCACAGAAAAGCAGCCATCTCCTCTCTTATTGATATTGCGGGCGTGCCCTCCATTGGTCTAGCAATCCTATCCCACCATTTGTTAGAAGCAACTCCACTACCACCCCCTCCAACAATCTAGCTATGTCTCTCTCCCAACCTTATTCCTCTCCTACACATATGCATGGATGTTGATCGATCTCCCTTAATACATGAGGTAGATCGATCTCTTTAATACATGAGGTAGGCCTCTCTTCTCCTCCACACATATACCAGCCATTGTACCTCTATAGTTAATTAGGCCTCCCTCACCCCCCACCACACATCGATAGTCGAGCGCTGTAGGGAGGTATCCATGCCACAGAGACAAACTGCACATGTCCCCTCTCACCTTCCAATAGGCCAGCCACTCTATATATTTGACATGGGCACACACAAATTCGATGGCACTCTTTATCGATCGCGCGCGCACACACACACACATCATCCCTCTCTTCGATTCTATGGACACCTCAAGCCGATGATACCTCCACTCTCTTCTTCTGGATTGCCCCCTCTCTATATATGATATATCCAGGATTCTATTTCACACACATTGCATATGTTACATTT